>NC_060198.1:24785861-25060861 GCF_021184085.1 Oncorhynchus gorbuscha | reverse complement strand
GAGACTCGATCTTGAACAGCAGGTGAACAGCAGGTTGCCTCGGGAAGGCACTAGAACCAAACAGACTCAGACACCTGCTCACCACGCAGCATCTGAGGAAAACACGACACGACAGGGCGATACACAAACACAGCACGGTGAATTCTAGACAAGGAACCGACAGGGCAGAAACGAATAACAAGGAGAGAAATAGGGACTCTAATCAGGGAAAAGGATCGGGAACAGGTGTGGGAAGACTAAATGATTGATTAGGGGAATAGGAACAGCTGGGAGCAGGAACGGAACGATAGAGAGAAGAGAGAGCGGGAGAGTGAGAGAGGGAGGGGGAGAGAAAGGGATAGAAAGAGGGAAAGAACCTAATAAGACCAGCAGAGGGAAACGAATAGAAGGAGAAGAACAGGGACAAGGCATGATAATCAATGACAAAACATGACAGTACCCCCCCACTCACCGAGCGCCTCCTGGCGCACTCGAGGAGGAATCCTGGCGGCAACGGAGGAAATCATCAATGAGTGAACGGTCCAGCACGTCCCGAGACGGAACCCAACTCCTCTCCTCAGGACCGTAACCCTCCCAATCCACTAAGTATTGGTGACCCCGTCCCCGAGAACGCATGTCCATGATCTTATGTACCTTGTAAATAGGTGCGCTCTCGACAAGGACGGGAGGGGGGAGGGAAGACGAACGGGAGTGCGAAGAAAGGGCTTGACACAGGAGACATGGAAGACAGGATGGACGCGACGAAGATGTCGCGGAAGAAGCAGTCGCACAGCGACAGGATTGACGACCTGGGAGACACGGAACGGACCAATGAACCGCGGAGTCAACTTACGAGAAGCTGTCGTAAGAGGAAGGTTGCGAGTGGAAAGCCACACTCTCTGGCCGCAACAATACCTTGGACTCTTAATCCTGCGTTTATTGGCGGCTCTCACAGTCTGTGCCCTGTAACGGCAAAGTGCAGACCTCACCCTCCTCCAGGTGCGCTCACAACGTTGGACAAACACTTGAGCGGAGGGAACGCTGGACTCGGCAAGCTGGGATGAGAACAGAGGAGGCTGGTAACCCAGACTACTCTGAAACGGAGATAACCCGGTAGCAGACGAAGGAAGCGAATTGTGAGCGTATTCTGCCCAGGGGAGCTGTTCTGCCCAAGACGCAGGGTTTCTGAAAGAAAGGCTGCGTAGTATGCGACCAATCGTCTGATTGGCCCTCTCTGCTTGACCGTTAGACTGGGGATGAAACCCGGAAGAGAGACTGACGGACGCACCAATCAAACGACAGAACTCCCTCCAAAACTGTGACGTGAATTGCGGGCCTCTGTCTGAAACGGCGTCTAACGGGAGGCCATGAATTCTGAATACATTCTCGATAATGATTTGTGCCGTCTCCTTAGCGGAAGGAAGTTTAGCGAGGGGAATGAAATGTGCCGCCTTAGAGAACCTATCGACAACCGTAAGAATCACAGTCTTCCCCGCAGACAAAGGCAGACCGGTAATGAAGTCTAGGGCGATGTGAGACCATGGTCGAGAAGGAATGGGGAGCGGTCTGAGACGACCGGCAGGAGGAGAGTTACCCGACTTAGTCTGCGCGCAGTCCGAACAAGCAGCCACGAAACGGCGCGTGTCACGCTCCTGAGTCGGCCACCAAAAGCGCTGGCGAATAGACGCAAGAGTGCCTCGAACACCGGGATGACCAGCTAACTTGGCAGAGTGAGCCCACTGAAGAACAGCCAGACGAGTGGAAACAGGAACGAAAAGGAGGTTACTAGGACAAGCGCGGCGACGCAGTGTGCGTGAGTGCTTGCTTAACCTGTCTTTCAATTCCCCAGACTGTTAACCCGACAACACGCCCATAAGGAAGAATCCCCTCGGGATCAGTAGAAGCCACAGAAGAACTAAACAGACGGGATAAGGCATCAGGCTTGGTGTTCTTGCTACCCGGACGGTAAGAAATCACAAACTCGAAACGAGCGAAAAACAACGCCCAACGAGCTTGACGGGCATTAAGTCGTTTGGCAGAACGGATGTACTCAAGGTTCTTATGGTCTGTCCAAACGACAAAAGGAACGGTCGCCCCCTCCAACCACTGTCGCCATTCGCCTAGGGCTAAGCGGATGGCGAGCAGTTCACGGTTACCCACATCATAGTTGCGCTCAGATGGCGACAGGCGATGAGAAAAATAAGCGCAAGGATGAACCTTATCGTCAGACTGGAAGCGCTGGGATAGAATGGCTCCCACGCCTACCTCTGAAGCGTCAACCTCGACAATGAATTGTCTAGTGACGTCAGGAGTAACGAGGATAGGAGCGGACGTAAACGTTCTTTTAGAAGATCAAAAGCTCCTGGGCGGAACCGGACCACTTAAAACACGTCTTGACAGAAGTAAGAGCTGTGAGAGGGGCAGCAACTTGACCGAAATTACGAATGAAACGCCGATAGAAATTAGCGAAACCTAAAAAGCGCTGCAACTCGACACGTGACCTTGGAACGGGCCAATCACTGACAGCTTGGACCTTAGCGGAATCCATCTGAATGCCTTCAGCGGAAATAACGGAACCGAGAAAAGTAACGGAGGAGACATGAAAAGAGCACTTCTCAGCCTTTACGTAGAGACAATTCTCTAAAAGGCGCTGTAGAACACGTCGAACGTGCTGAACATGAATCTCGAGTGACGGAGAAAAAATCAGGATATCGTCAAGATAGACAAAAACAAAGATGTTCAGCATGTCTCTCAGAACATCATTAACTAATGCCTGAAAAACAGCTGGCGCATTGGCGAGACCAAACGGCAGAACCCGGTACTCAAAATGCCCTAACGGAGTGTTAAACGCCGTTTTCCACTCGTCCCCCTCTCTGATGCGCACGAGATGGTAAGCGTTACGAAGGTCCAACTTAGTAAAGCACCTGGCTCCCTGCAGAATCTCGAAGGCTGATGACATAAGGGGGAAGCGGATAACGATTCTTAACCGTTATGTCATTCAGCCCTCGATAATCCACGCAGGGGTGCAGAGTACCGTCCTTCTTCTTAACAAAAAGAACCCCGCCCCGGCCGGAGAGGAAGAAGGCACTATGGTACCGGCGTCAAGAGACACAGACAAATAATCCTCGAGAGCCTTACGTTCGGGAGCCGACAGAGAGTATAGTCTACCCCGAGGAGGAGTGGTCCCCGGAAGGAGATCAATACTACAATCATACGACCGGTGAGGAGGAAGGGAGTTGGCTCGGGACCGACTGAAGACCGTGCGCAGATCATGATATTCCTCCGGCACTCCTGTCAAATCGCCAGGTTCCTCCTGAGAAGTAGGGACAGAAGAAACGGGAGGGATGGCAGACATTAAACACTTCACATGACAAGAAACGTTCCAGGATAGGATAGAATTACTAGACCAATTAATAGAAGGATTATGACATACTAGCCAGGGATGACCCAAAACAACAGGTGTAAACGGTGAACGAAAAATCAAAAAAGAAATAGTCTCACTGTGGTTACCAGATACTGTGAGGGTTAAAGGTAGTGTCTCAAATCTGATACTGGGAAGATGACTACCATCTAAGGCGAACATGGGCGTAGGCTTCTCTAACTCTCTGAAAGGAATGTCATGTTTCCGAACCCATGCTTCGTCCATGAAACAACCCTCAGCCCCAGAGTCTATCAAGGCACTACATGTAGCACCCGAACCGGTCCAGCGTAGATGGACCGACAAAGTAGTACAGGATTTTGATGGAGAGACTTGAGTAGTAGCGCTCACCTGTAGCCCTCCGCTTACTGATGAGCTCTGGCTTTTACTGGACATGAATTAACAAAATGTCCAGCAACTCCGCAATAGAGGCACAGGCGGTTGGTGATCCTCCGTTCCCTCTCCTTAGTCGAGATGCGAATCCCTCCCAGCTGCATGGGCTCAGTCTCTGAGCCAGAGGAGGGAGATGGTTGCGATGCGGAGCAGGGAAACACCGTTGATGCGAGCTCTCTTCCACGAGCCCGGTGACGAAGATCTACCCGTCGTTCTATGCGGATGGCGAGGGCAATCAAAGAGTCCACATCTGAAGGAACCTCCCGGGAGAGAATCTCATCCTTAACCACTGCGTGGAGTCCCTCCAGAAAACGAGCGAGCAGCGCCGGCTCGTTCCACTCACTAGAGGCAGCAAGAGTGCGAAACTCAATAGAATAATCCGTTATGGACCGTTCACCTTGGCATAGGGAAGCCAGGGCCCTAGAAGCCTCCCTACCAAAAACTGAACGGTCAAAAACCCGAATCATCTCCTCTTTAAAGTTCTGGTACTTGTTAGAGCAATCAGCCCTTGCCTCCCAGATAGCTGTGCCCCATTCTCGAGCCCGGCCAGTAAGGAGTGAAATGACGTAAGCAACCCGAGCTCTCTCTCTAGAGTATGTGTTGGGTTGGAGAGAGAACACAATCTCACACTGCGTGAGAAAGGAGCGGCACTCAGTGGGCTGCCCGGAGTAGCAAGGTGGGTTATTAACCCTAGGTTCTGGAGGCTCGGCAGGCCAGGAAGTAACAGGTGGCACGAGACGAAGACTCTGGAACTGTCCAGAGAGGTCGGAAACCTGAGCGGCCAGGTTCTCCACGGCATGGCGAGCAGCAGACAATTCCTGCTCGTGTCTGCCGAGCATGGCTCCTTGGATCTCGACGGCAGTGTAACGAGCGTCTGAAGTCGCTGGGTCCATTCCTTGGTCGGTTCCTTCTGTCATGCAGGTGAAAGAGGACCCAAAAGCGACTTGGCGAAAACTGAGTCTTTAATCCAGTAAAGTAAATACAATCAAAAAACACAACTTTCACTCGAAATGACGAGGACAAACTGGAGACTCGATCTTGAACAGCAGGTGAACAGCAGGTTGCCTCGGGAAGGCACTAGAACCAAACAGACTCAGACACCTGCTCACCACGCAGCATCTGAGGAAAACACGACACGACAGGGCGATACACAAACACAGCACGGTGAATTCTAGACAAGGAACCGACAGGGCAGAAACGAATAACAAGGAGAGAAATAGGGACTCTAATCAGGGAAAAGGATCGGGAACAGGTGTGGGAAGACTAAATGATTGATTAGGGGAATAGGAACAGCTGGGAGCAGGAACGGAACGATAGAGAGAAGAGAGAGCGGGAGAGTGAGAGAGGGAGGGGGAGAGAAAGGGATAGAAAGAGGGAAAGAACCTAATAAGACCAGCAGAGGGAAACGAATAGAAGGAGAAGAACAGGGACAAGGCATGATAATCAATGACAAAACATGACACTCTGTGTGCAATAATAGTGTTTATCATGATTTTTGAATGACTACCACATCTCTGTGCCGACATACACATACAATTATGTGTAAGGTCCCTCAGTGGAGCAGTGAATTTCACAGAATATCTGTTTGAGCATGGTGGAGTTTTTAATTACACTTTGGATGGTGTATCAATATACTCAGTCACTACCAAGATAACAGGTGTCCTTCCTAGGGCTGTGGCGGCCATGAAATGTGTCAGACCGTTACTGTCATGCAAAAGGCTGCCGGTCTCATGGTAATTTCCCGTTAATTAACATTAACACGCCTAGCATCGCCAGGCCTCCACGCATTCAAGCTGCTGATGCGCGCCTTTGAAACATCTACAATTAACAAGCGCTTAATAAATCTATTTAAAATACACCATCACAACGCATCCATTATTTATTTTAGTCCGTTCTAAATAAACATTATGATATCAAGAAAATGTATTTCAGAAAAACAGATAATGAGTTGGCCTACTGTAGGACTATGTTATTATAATCGTGTGGTGTTCGTTTGTATGTGTTGCAAATGTATTTATTGCACTTGATGCATGTCTACTGTGTCTTCCTGTCCTTGGGTCCACACACATCGCATCGCTTCTTCTTGTTGCTACCGGCTGCAATCTAGAAGGATGATAACACTTAGTTCAGGAATTGTACTAACATCTCACTCACTCAATCACATACATTATATAGTTACAGCAGGCCAAGGTAAGAGAGTCAGACACACACAAATGCAACAACATCACTCACACTTACTTCTGGTATTGGAGTTGTTGGTCCTGTGGGTCGGGCGGATGGGGCATCAGCATCCTTCACCTGAATCCTCTTCATGATGGCTCCAGAATCTGGGGTCCTTTGGGATATGGTGCCTCCTCTGGATTTAACGTCTTACCAATGCCTTGCCCAGCTCCTCAAGAAAGAGCCGTCTCCTCTGGAGCTTCCCTCCGGTCCAATCTGGGTTCAACGCCACCTGGAAGACAAACGCCTTGTACACCGAGAAGTCCAGCGTAGGGTTCTTCTTTTGCAGCTGTAGCCAGTCACCATCTTGTCTAAATTGTCCACCCCTCCTTTTGTGGCATTGTAATCAATTATGATTTGCGTTTTTTTTTAGTTCCTGGCCACAGATTCTCCCATCCCTATGCAGTGTACTCATGAGTTATCGCATGTGATGATGTGGGCACGGAGTCCCTGTGTCACGTCCAGGACAACCCGCATCTCTTGGTTCTTCTCAGGGGCTCCTCCATCTGGCTTCCCCGTACACACTTGCAAGTTCCACGCAAATGATGAAGCAGCATCACAGGCAGCCCAGCTCTTGATTCCATATTTTGTTTAGACAGTATGTGCTGCTTGAAAGGGGCAGCGGCCCCTAAATGGCATGACCGGCTCATCAACAGTAACGTTGGGCCCAGGGTTGTAAAATAGGGGAAGGTGGTCCACCCACTTGTCCCACACTGACCTGATAGCAGCTAGCTCGTCTCTCTGCACTGACCTGATAGCAGCTAGCTTGTCTCTCTACACTGACCTGATAGCAGCTAGCTTGTCTCTCTGCACTGACCTGATAGAAGCTAGCTTGTCTCTCTGCACTGACCTGATTGCAGCTAGCTTGTCTCTCTGCACTGACCTGACTGCAGCTAGCTTGTCTCTCTGCACTGACCTGACTGCAGCTAGCTTGTCACTCTGCACTGACCTGACTGCAGCTAGCTTGTCACTCTGCACTGACCTGACTGCAGCTAGCTTGTCACTCTGCACTGACCTGACTGCAGCTAGCTTGTCACTCTGCACTGACCTGACTGCAGCTAGCTTGTCTCTCTACACTGACCTGACTGCAGCTAGCTTGTCTCTCTACACTGACCTGATTGCAGCTAGCTTGTCTCTCTGCACTGACCTGACTGCAGCTAGCTTGTCACTCTGCACTGACTTGACTGCAGCTAGCTTGTCACTCTGCACTGACCTGACTGCAGCTAGCTTGTCTCTCTACACTGACCTGATTGCAGCTAGCTTGTCACTCTGCACTGACCTGACTGCAGCTAGCTTGTCTCTCTACACTGACCTGATTGCAGCTAGCTTGTCTCTCTGCACTGACCTGATTGCAGCTAGCTTGTCTCTCTGCACTGACCTGATTGCAGCTAGCTTGTCTCTCTGCACTGACCTGACTGCAGCTAGCTTGTCTCTCTACACTGACCTGATGGCAGCTAGCTTGTCTTTCTGCACTGACCTGATTGCAGCTAGCTTGTCTCTCTGCACTGACCTGATTGCAGCTAGCTTGTCTCTCTGCACTGACCTGATTGCAACTAGCTTGTCTCTCTGCACTGACCTGATTGCAGCTAGCTTGTCTCTCTGCCACAGAGCTGGTCAGGTGTCTCGATTATCGAAGCGGATCATCCTGGAAATAATGGGACATTGTTGCACAGGAAAGTTCTCTGCCAGTTTCTGCATCCCCACAGGGATTCTGTTGATTCCCCATTAGATCTGAAAACACCAGCAAGGATAAGAACCCCAAAGAATGCATGTAAATGAGTTGGTTCATCTCCTTCCACCAAAAACACGCCTTCCCTCCAAATTAGTGCAGTCCAGAATGATTTTCTACATGGTGTCTGGGATGAACAGTTCAAAAGAAGACTATATGTTCTGCACATGAGTTACCGCCATCTGCGTCGACCTTGGTTGCATCCTTATCACATTGGCAGCCATGCGGGTGGCTCATTCCTTGGGCAAGAAGACCATTCAATTTCTTTTCTACATCCATATTTCTGCTCCTGCAGGCTGCTGATGAGCTGGTTGCTGACGGGCTGGTCCTGGGGCTGACTGAGGGTCAATCTAATCCTCTTCTTCTAACTCATTGTCAGACTCCGAATTGACAGAGACATGTTTCTAATATTCTGAAAATACATGATCTTTCAACGTGGAAGACATTTCTTCCACATTAGCTTCTCTCTCTGCAAAACAAATGGCTAAGGCCCTCTGAGCAGAGATTCTTTGTGCCATACTGATTGATTGTGGTAAGGAGCCACACGTGCAAAGCTATTTATTTGTTGTGTCCCTCCCCCAATTTGCACTTGGCTGGGGTAGAGTGTGGGAAAATGCTGAATTTTGTACAATGTATCGAAATATAATGTATTGTAATAACATTGTGCAGGTACCCAGAAGACATTGTGTAGTTTAACACACTACAAAGGGTAAAGAGTGCAAGAAAAGCGGGAGACAGGGAGAGAGACAGACAGGTTCTGTTGAAACAGCAGGCTCAGGGAGGAGGAAGACCGAGTGAAGGCACACAGCTAAACCTTTTGTTTAAATTGAACTTGTTTTCACCTACAAACACAATTTTACACACTTTTATTACCCTCCGGTCCAGTGGACCTGAACACCACATATGTAATATACATTTGTAGGGGGATGCACAGTGTGCACTCAAAGAAAAGGTGTTCTTTTAGTAAACATTGAAAATGGGTCAACAGACCCGAACGCAAGGATTAATATGAGCAGCTGTGAAATAAATCTAAAAACACGCTTCAACCACTGTTTGAGGAGCATGCTATCGCGTCCTGACAGGAGATATTCTGCCCAAACTCTATATGCCATGGGCTTTCAAACCTTGTTCCTGCAGCTACCCTGTGCTTAATTTGGGAAACCAAGTGAAATCAAATCAAATCAAAGTTTATTTGTCACGTGAGCCGATTAAAACAGGTGTAAACCTTACAGTGAAATGCTTACTTACAGGCTCTAACCAATGGTGCCAAAAAAAGGTGTGTGTGTGTGTGTGTGTGTGTGTGTGTGTGTGTGTGTGTGTGTGTGTGTGTGTGTGTGTGTGTGTGTGTGTGTGTGTGTGTGTGTGTGTGTGTGTGTGTGTGTGTGTGTGCGTGTGCGTGTGCGTGTGTGTTGTAGGTAAGTAAAGAAATAAAACAACAGTAGAAAGATATTTGAAAAAAGAGTAGCAAGGCTATATACAGACACCTGTTAGTCAGGCTTATTGAGGTAGTATGTACATGTAGGTATAGTTAAAGTGACTAAGCATATAAGATAAACAGAGAGTAGCAGCAGCGTAAAAGAGGGGTTGGGGGGGCACACAATGCAAATAGTCCGGGTAACCATTGGTTACCTGCTCAGGAGTCTTATGGCTCGGAGGTAAAAACTGTTGAGAATCCTTTTTGTCCTAGACTTGGCACTCCGGTGCTGTTTGCCATGCGGTAATAGAGAGAACAGTCTATGACTGGGGTGGCTGGGGTCTTTGACAATATTTAGGGCCTTCCTCTGACACCGCCTGGTGTAGAGGTCCTGGATAGCAGGCAGCTTTGCCCCAGTGATGTACTGGGCCGTACGCATTACCCTCTGAAGCCGAGCAGTTGCCATACCAGACAGTGATGCAACCGGTCAGGATGCTCTCGATGTTGCAGCTGTAGAACCTTTTGAGGATCTCAGGACCCATGCCAAATCTTTTTAGTTTCCTGAGGGGGAATAGGCTTTGTCGTGCCCTCTTCACGACTGTCATGGTGTGTTTGGACCAATCTAGTTTGTTGTTGATGTAGGCACCAATGAATTTGAAGCTCTCAACCTGCTCCACTACAGCCCTGTCAATGAGAATGTGGACATGCTTGGTGTTTAGTCCCAGGATCCTTAGCTTGGTGATGAGCTTTGAGGGTACTATGGTGTTGAACGCTGAGCTGTAGTCAATGAACAGCATTCTCACATAGGTGTTCCTTTTTTCCAGGTGGGAAAGGTCAGTGTGGAATGCAATAGAGATTGCATCATCTATGGATCTGTTTGGGCGGTTTGCAAATTGGAGTGGGTCTAGGGTTTCTGGGATAATGGTGTTGATGTGAGCCATTACCAGCCTTTCAAAGCTCTTCATGGCTATGGACATGAGTGCTACTGGTCTGTAGTCATTTAGGCAGGTTGCCTTTGTGTTCTTGGGCACAGGGACTATGGTGGTCTGCTTGAAGCATGTTGGTATTACAGACTCAATCAGAGACATGTTGAAAATGTCAGTGAAGACACCTGCCAGTTGGTCAGCACATGCCCGGAGCACACGTCCTGGTAATCCATCTGACCCCGCAGCCTTGTGAATGTTGACCTGTTTAAAGGTCTTACTCACGTCTGCTACGGAGAGCGTGATCACACAGTTGTCCAGAACAGCTGATGCTCTCATGCATGCCTCAGTGTTGCTTGCCTCAAAGCGAGCATAGAGCATAGAGCATAGAGCATAGGGAACATCAATAGTAGTGTCTTTTTGTAACAAAACAACTGTTGACAGCCTGTCTGCGTGCCCAAGAAAGGATAAAGGAGAGAGAGGAGGAGATGGAAATGCTTGGTGGTGAGATATTCTGTATACCTGACGGTAATGTGACACTCAATTAATATGAAGATATTTGTAAAATATCCCTATTACTAGGCTATTCCAAATCAAATACGAATTCACTAATTGTAGGCTAACTGTAAGCCGCCCTGCACAAACAATGAACCAACAGCATCGCCTAGGCCTGGCTATATGTTCTCTCCCAGACTCGTTGATATACATTTTGGATCGTAGCGTAAGATCCATCCAGTATGAATAATAATACAGTCTACACTCAAAGGCGATTAAGCAAATGTGTTTACTTTTGGAGCATAGGCTAGAACAATTATGTACCAAGATGTCTTAAATCAGTGTTTTTTTATGTTTTTCTGCCATGCGTAATATGCTCTAGGCTGTGTGTTGTATACCGGCACAATCATCATTTTAATTGATTTTTTTTCTGGCTTGGGCTGGTAAGCCTATGCAGAAGCTTTAATATGCGTGAGTGTTTCGAATGAATCATCACCTTAGAAAGGCTGTCCAGTTCGTCGTGTTAGACTTTGAAACAGCATCCACAACAACCATGTTACCACTGTTTCAACCTGCTGTTGAACTTCTTTCTTCAAATTAATCATCACAGTGAGGTGAGTTTTTTAAAAGTATGTTTGGCCAACTGTTGATAAGATGATAAGTGTTTGATGTGTTTTTCGAAGCATTTTCATGGATGTCAGAGCGGTTAGGGGGAAAATAGAGGCCTGTGTACCAGGCCATTAGGACCTGATGGTAGTTAGCAAATTGGGTACTACCGAAGCATGTCCAGAGGGCATAAAATTAGATTACTGTGACTCAACAGTCAACTGGAATTTTACTGTGGTCTCATGACTCATGACTGCCTGTGTGACGGTAACATGGTCACTGCAACAGCCCAAGTCCACTCAGGGATTTCACAACGAGGCCAATGGTGACAGATACAGAGTTTAATGGCTGTGATAGAGAAAACTGAGGATGGATCAACAACATTGTAGTTGCTCCACAATACTAACCTAAATGACAAAGTGAAAAGAAGGGAACCTATACAGAATACAAATATTCCAAAACAAAGCAAAAAAAGTAATACTGCAAAAAATGTGTCAATGTTATGTTCGGGGCAAATCCAATACAACACATTACTGAGTACCAATCTACATATTTTCAAGCATAGTGGTGGCTGCATCATGTTATAAGTACGCTTGTAATCGTTAAGGACTGGAGAGTTTTTCAGGATAAAAAATAAACAGAATGACGCTAAGCACAGGCAAAATCCTAGAGTAAAACCTGGTTCAGTCTGCCTTCCACCAGACACTGGGAGATTAATCCACAGTTCATCAGGACAATAACCTAAAACACAAGGCCAAATCTACACTGGAGTTGCTTACCAAGAAGACAGTGAATGTTCCTGAGTGGCCGAGTTACAGTTTTGACTTAAATATATAGCAAGATCTGACAATGGTTGTCTAGCAATGATCAACAACCAATTTGAGCTTAAAAGAATTTTGAAAATAATAATGGGAAGATGTTGCACATTCCAGGTGTGGAAAGCTCTTAGAGACTTACCCAGAAAGACTCACAGCTATAATTGCTGCCAAAGGTGCTTCTAGAAAGTATGAAAATTAGATATTTCTGTATTTCATTTTCAATAAATGTGCAAACATTTCAACAAAAAAAATCCACTTTGTCATTAAGGGGTATTGTATGTAGATATGTGAGAATTTTTTTATTTAATCAATGTTTAGTTTCAGACCATAACACAACAAAATATGGAATAAGTCAAGGGGTATGAATATTTTCTGAAGGCACTGTATCTGTTGTACTATAGAAGTACCATTATGTACTTAATAGTGACATTGACTCTGTCACTATTGTGTGCTGTCCCTCCTCACACTCGAGCACCGTCCTACTCGCTAGCATTGATCCAGTTCCATGCTTGACTAGCTCCTAGCTCTCTGTGGCTGTGGCTGTGGCTGTGCTTGTCAAGGTCGTGACTGAGCCAGTTAGATTGGACACAGATTAGGACTACCCCAGAAACAAATCCTCTATAGGTTTATATTGTCATTGAACATCATTTCAGCTGTCCTTAAAGGATTCAGTGTACAACATTGCTTGTGTTGAAGCATAGTTCTGATTATGATTGAAAGTCATGATGAACCCTAGTCCTTCTCTGTCTTCTACTCACAATTCAAACTCAAGGCGTGGTCTGTTCCTGAATCTTGTTATCAATGCCTATGTTCAATGAACCAATGAATTGCTGAAGTGCAACGTTTGAAATCAGCTATGCTGTAAAGCCATGACCTTAAAGAAATGTGCAAACCTAACATTGGGTCCCAATCCAATGTCACCATTTTGATAGCACAGAAATTCACAATTATGCATTGTCTCATTCCCCACAGGTGGTGGTCAACAAGGCGGCCATGATCGTGAACCAGCTGACGCGGAAAGAGGCGTCTCGCCGGGTGCTGATGCAGTCCCCCCAGATGGTGGCGGCGGTGGTGCGGGCCATGCAGAACACGGGAGACATGGAGACAGCCCGTTGTGCCGCCAGCATCCTCCACAGCCTGTCCCACCAGAGAGAGGGCCTGCTCGCCATCTTCAAGTCCGGCGGCATCCCCGCCCTGGTCCGCATGCTCAGGTAGGAGAGGAGGGATGGATTAGTGGGTGGATGGATGTTGAGGGGTAGATGGGAGTGGATAGATGGAGGGAAGTATCGACAGATGTTTGGATAGATTGTTGGTAAATGGTTTGATGTGAAGGAGTAGGTATGGATGGATGGGTGGATAGAAGTATCGATAGATGTTTGGATACTTTTATGGTTAAAGTAGGGAATGGACTGGTTGGGGTGAATAGGCATGGATGGAGGGATGGATGGATGGTGATGGATTTATGTTTTTATAGGCATTGTAGGTTGGTGGTTTGATTGGGAGTGAATTAGTGAAATATAGAGAGAGAAAAAGCAAGGGGGTGAAAGAGAGAAAAATATATACTCGTCAGATGGAATTCAGTGTTAGAAATAAAGTGATTTAGGCATGCACTCTTCTGGCCTGTCTCTGCATCTGCAATTGTGTACGTGCTGTGTGTGCTAATTTGTTTGTGTGTGTGTGCTTGCATATGTATGCAAGCATGAGCGTGTGTGTGTGTGCGTGCATACATGCTTATGTGTGTGTATCCCCACCACCATGTCCACTACTGCCTGCAGGCTACGATATTAGCCTATCACATTATTACCCATCAGAAATGAGGTGTCATACTGTGCTCATTAACTTGGCCAAACTGGTCTGCACATCATTTCAACCTGACCACCAGGCTCATTTTAACCTCACGATAAGCGGTGGCCATTTTTCATATTCATTTCTCATAGAGGCAGAGAGTCTCTTTATCTCTGTTCACACAGTATAAACCCCGTATAACAGTCTAGGAGGCATTAGATAGAAACTGAATCAAGACATTTCATTAATTCAGAAACATAATTCAGGTAATACAAATGGAAAATCTACCAATACAAGACTATCATATAGGGATTTAGATGCAGATTCACGATAGAAAAATATGTGCTTTTTAATGATACAAAGAGCAGATTCGAGCTAATTAAATTCAGAGGGAACTAATTGGGAAAAGAAAGGTCATGCTAATTTCTCTCACACCTCAATCTATTCCTCTGCTCTCCTCTGTCTCTCTATTTTTCTCAACCTACTCTCCCTATTTCCCTCCCTCTCCCTCTCCCCTCCCTCCACTCTCCTCTTACCTCCCCCTCCCCTCTCCTCTTCCCTCAGTTCTCCCATGGAGTCAGTGCTGTTCTATGCCATCACCACCCTCCACAACCTGCTACTGCATCAGGAGGGAGCCAAGATGGCGGTGCGCCTGGCCGACGGCCTGCAGAGGATGGTGCCCCTGCTGAAGAAGAGCAACCCCAAGTTCCTGGCCATCACCACAGACTGCCTGCAGCTGCTCTCCTATGGAAACCAGGAGAGCAAGGTGTGTGGTGGGGGGTCTTTGAAGGATAATGCTTGAGCCATCATATTTGGCATAGTGGTATTGGCACAGACTACCTGCATCTTCACTGCAGCCAGGGTTGTGTGTGTGTGTGTGTGTGTGTGTGTGTGTGTGTGTGTGTGTGTGTGTGTGTGTGTGTGTGTGTGTGTGTGTGTGTGTGTGTGTGTGTGTGTGTGTGTGTGTGTGTGTGTGTGTGTGTGTGTGTGTGTGTGTGTGTGTGTGTGTGTGTGTGTGTGTGTGTGTGTGTGTGTGTGTTGTGGTGGTGGTTAATTTCTTTACTGTCAATTGAGGAGAGGCAAACTTATCATTTAAGTCAGAGTTATACTTCATCTAAATCTTCATTCACCTATTAGTAACAGAGCAGGTCAATACAACACACACTTATAAAGTGAATCGATTGAGTGCTCTACGTTAATGATGACTGATCGACGAATCACCCTCGCATGATTCGTTGAGAGCCCCGGGACAAAGGTACAAAGGTCTTTTATAGCCAAGATACACCTCCGTCAGTCTACATGACAAACAAAAGATGTATGGAATGGGCCGCAAGGTGAAGATTTGAATGAAAGATACTTAGAATTCACGGCAGACAGTATCTGAATGTGTAGTGACCAGGGTCTGGCCCTGGAGTAATCTCTCCCTGGTACCTTATAGAACAGAAACATTAACTCATGATCTGGAATGCGGTATCACCCAAAGACATCGTAAATCTTCCAGAGAGGCCCATCCTCAGTAGAACACACACAGATGAGAGTTCTAACAACCCGTTATTCTGTTGCATTAAACAACCCTTTGATGCAATTACAGCATTATAGCATAATCTAGCAATTTTGCTCTCACAGTGTGTGTGTGTGTGTGTGTGTGTGTGTGTGTGTGTGTGTGTGTGTGTGTGTGTGTGTGTGTGTGTGTGTGTGTGTGTGTGTGTGTGTGTGTGTGTGTGTGTGTGTGTGTGTGTGTGGTGTGTGGGTGTGGGTGTGTGTGTGTAGTTGCAGGTCTGGATTATGCGTGGTCCCTTTTAGTGCCACCTGCAGCTGCACTGCAGGAGAGCAAGGGTGTATATGCACATGATGTGTGTGTGTACATGCACACACACAAGCACTCACACACTGTACATGTCCTTACCACTGGCTGCTTGCAGCTGCATTGGTGCAGCAAATGTAAAACCCTGTATGGGGTTAGTAATGTACCCTCTATTACATCAGTAATATACTGAACATTAAGTAAAAAGAATTGAATTAAATTAAATACACACACTGCTTTTATTACTCTAACAATCATACGCGAGACAATTCATAATGCAATGTGATGTAATGTCCAAACTCTGTAATGATATTTCATTGTACATGCCAGTGTGTTTTCATTGTTATTCCTCTCAGCTTATCATCTTAGCTAACGGGGGCCCTGAGGGGCTGGTCTTCATCATGAGGAACTATAATTATGAGAAACTGCTGTGGACCACCAGCCGTGTGCTCAAAGTTCTCTCATTGTGCCCTAGCAACAAGCCTGCCATAGTGGAAGCTTGTGTGTGTGTGTGTGTGTGTGTGTGTGTGTGTGTGTGTGTGTGTGTGTGTGTGTGTGTGTGTGTGTGTGTGTGTGTGTGTGTGTGTGTGTGTGTGTGTGTGTGTGTGTGTGTGTGTGTGTGTGTGTGTGTGTGTGTGTGTGTGTGTGTGTGTGTGTGTGTGTGTGTGTGTGTGTGTGTGTGTGTGTGTGCGCGTGTGCGTGTGTGTGTGTGTTGTGGTGGTTAATGTCTTTACTGTCAATTGAGGAGAGACAAACTTATCATACGTGTCAGAGTTATACTTCATCTAAATCTTTATTCACTTATTACTAAGAGAGCAGGTCAATACAACACACACATACAAAGTGAATCGATTGAGTACTCTACGTTAATGATGACTGGTCGACGAATCACCCTCAGATGATTCATTGAGAGCCCCGAGGCAAAGGTACAAAGGTATTTTATAGCCAAGATACACCCCCTTCAGTCTACATGACAAACAACAGATGTATGGAATGGGTCACAAGGTGAAGATTTGTATGAAAGATACTTAGTATTCACAGCAGACAGTATCTGATTGTGTAGAGACCAGGGTCTGGCCCTGGAGTCATCTCTCCCTGCTACCTTATAGAACAGAAACATTAACTCATGATCTGGAATGCGGTATCACCCAAAGACATCGTAAATCTTCCAGAGGCCCATCCTCAGTGGAACACACACAGATGAGAGTTCTAACAACCCGTTATTCTGTTGCATTAAACAACCCTTTGATGCAATTACAGCATTATAGCATAATCTTTCAATTTTTCTCTCACTCTCACAGTGTGTGTGTGTGTGTGTGCGTGCGTGTGTGCGTGTGTGCGTGTGTGCGTGTGTGTGTGTGTGTGTGTGTGTGTGTGTGTGTGTGTGTGTGTGTGTGTGTGTGTGTGTGTGTGTGTGTGTGTGTGTGTGTGTGTGTGTTGTGGTGGTGGTTAATTTCTTTACTGTCAATTGAGGAGAGGCAAACTTATCATTTAAGTCAGAGTTATACTTCATCTAAATCTTCATTCACCTATTAGTAACAGAGCAGGTCAATACAACACACACTTATAAAGTGAATCGATTGAGTGCTCTACGTTAATGATGACTGATCGACGAATCACCCTCGCATGATTCGTTGAGAGCCCCGGGACAAAGGTACAAAGGTCTTTTATAGCCAAGATACACCTCCGTCAGTCTACATGACAAACAAAAGATGTATGGAATGGGCCGCAAGGTGAAGATTTGAATGAAAGATACTTAGAATTCACGGCAGACAGTATCTGAATGTGTAGTGACCAGGGTCTGGCCCTGGAGTAATCTCTCCCTGGTACCTTATAGAACAGAAACATTAACTCATGATCTGGAATGCGGTATCACCCAAAGACATCGTAAATCTTCCAGAGGCCCATCCTCAGTAGAACACACACAGATGAGAGTTCTAACAACCCGTTATTCTGTTGCATTAAACAACCCTTTGATGCAATTACAGCATTATAGCATAATCTAGCAATTTTGCTCTCACAGTGTGTGTGTGTGTGTGTGTGTGTGTGTGTGTGTGTGTGTGTGTGTGTGTGTGTGTGTGTGTGTGTGTGTGTGTGTGTGTGTGTGTGTGTGTGTGTGTGTGTGTGTGTGTGTGTGTGTGTGTGTGGGTGTGGGTGTGTGTGTGTAGTTGCAGGTCTGGATTATGCGTGGTCCCTTTTAGTGCCACCTGCAGCTGCACTGCAGGAGAGCAAGGGTGTATATGCACATGATGTGTGTGTGTACATGCACACACACAAGCACTCACACACTGTACATGTCCTTACCACTGGCTGCTTGCAGCTGCATTGGTGCAGCAAATGTAAAACCCTGTATGGGGTTAGTAATGTACCCTCTATTACATCAGTAATATACTGAACATTAAGTAAAAAGAATTGAATTAAATTAAATACACACACTGCTTTTATTACTCTAACAATCATACGCGAGACAATTCATAATGCAATGTGATGTAATGTCCAAACTCTGTAATGATATTTCATTGTACATGCCAGTGTGTTTTCATTGTTATTCCTCTCAGCTTATCATCTTAGCTAACGGGGGCCCTGAGGGGCTGGTCTTCATCATGAGGAACTATAATTATGAGAAACTGCTGTGGACCACCAGCCGTGTGCTCAAAGTTCTCTCATTGTGCCCTAGCAACAAGCCTGCCATAGTGGAAGCTTGTGTGTGTGTGTGTGTGTGTGTGTGTGTGTGTGTGTGTGTGTGTGTGTGTGTGTGTGTGTGTGTGTGTGTGTGTGTGTGTGTGTGTGTGTGTGTGTGTGTGTGTGTGTGTGTGTGTGTGTGTGTGTGTGTGTGTGTGTGTGTGTGTGTGCGCGTGTGTGCGCGTGTGCGTGTGTGTGTGTGTTGTGGTGGTTAATGTCTTTACTGTCAATTGAGGAGAGACAAACTTATCATACGTGTCAGAGTTATACTTCATCTAAATCTTTATTCACTTATTACTAAGAGAGCAGGTCAATACAACACACACATACAAAGTGAATCGATTGAGTACTCTACGTTAATGATGACTGGTCGACGAATCACCCTCAGATGATTCATTGAGAGCCCCGAGGCAAAGGTACAAAGGTATTTTATAGCCAAGATACACCCCTTCAGTCTACATGACAAACAACAGATGTATGGAATGGGTCACAAGGTGAAGATTTGTATGAAAGATACTTAGTATTCACAGCAGACAGTATCTGATTGTGTAGAGACCAGGGTCTGGCCCTGGAGTCATCTCTCCCTGCTACCTTATAGAACAGAAACATTAACTCATGATCTGGAATGCGGTATCACCCAAAGACATCGTAAATCTTCCAGAGGCCCATCCTCAGTGGAACACACACAGATGAGAGTTCTAACAACCCGTTATTCTGTTGCATTAAACAACCCTTTGATGCAATTACAGCATTATAGCATAATCTTTCAATTTTTCTCTCACTCTCACAGTGTGTGTGTGTGTGCGTGCGTGTGTGCGTGTGTGCGTGTGTGCGTGTGTGTGTGTGTGTGTGTGTGTGTGTGTGTGTGTGTGTGTGTGTGTGTGTGTGTGTGTGTGTGTGTGTGTGTGTGTGTGTGTGTGTGTGTGTGTGTGTGTGTGTGTGTGTGTGTGTGTGTGTGTGTGTGTGTGTGTGTGGTTGCAGGTCTGGATTATGCGTGGTCCCTTTTAGTGCCACCTGCAGCAACACTGCAGGAGAGCAAGGGTGTATATGCACGTGATGTGTGTGTGTGTACATGCACGCACACAAGCACTCACACACTGTACATGTCCTCAACACTGGCTGCTTGCAGCTGCATTGGTGCAGCAAATGTAAAACCCTGTATGGGGTTAGTAATGTACCCTCTATTACATCGGTAATATACTGAACATTGTAAATAGAATTAAATTAAATACACACACTGCTATTATTACCCTAACAATCATATGCGAGACCATTCATAATGCAATGTAATGTAATGTCGAAACTCTGTAATGATATTTCATTGTACATGACAGTGTGTTTTAATTGTTATTCCTCTCAGCTTATCATCTTAGCTAACGGGGGTCCTGAGGGGCTGGTCTTCATCATGAGGAACTATAATTATGAGAAACTGCTGTGGACCACCAGCCGTGTGCTCAAAGTTCTCTCAGTGTGCCCTAGCAACAAGCCTGCCATAGTGGAAGCTGGTGAGTGTGTGTGTGTGTGTGTTTTGGGGGAGGATGTGTGTTATGTGTGTGTTAGTACATATGTGTGTGTCTGTATGTGTGTTTGTTATCTCATCCTTACCATAAAAGAGCCATTTAACCTCCCCTCTCTCATCCTTCCAGGGGGCATGCAAGCCCTGGGACAGCACCTGACTGGCTCCAGCCAGCGCCTCACACAGAACTGCCTCTGGACCCTGAGGAATCTGTCTGATGCTGCCACTAAACAGGTAGGAGTTCAGGAGTCCATTTTGAATCCGCAGAGACCGTACCATAGAGTAATACAGAGATAGTACAGAGTTTATAAAGACCAATGACTATATATATTAATGAACAAAGCCATCGATCACGTGACAGTATCTATTCTTATGTGAAGACTCTATAGCACATTGAAACCAAATTAAGTCGGTTAAGATTGCGCCTCATGGAGATGTAACATGCACAGTTTGAGCTAATTCAGGAAGTGACGTTGCAGGCTAGCTCAGTGCTGCCCGCTTTCATTGAGTAATTCAAGTTGAAGGCCGACCAGGGTACGGCAGGCTGCCATTCGCAAACTAATTTTAAAATAATTGGTTCAAGGACATACTGTACATCTTGTGTATGAGAAAAACAGTTATTGGTACCATGATTGTCTTCATAACACTTATTTATTTTTATGAAGACGGACCACGAAGATCGACATTTTTCCATTTTATATAATGGGAGATCCTGTTTTCTCCCGCAATCGGCCTCGAACTGCTGTGGCTTCAATGAGGCAGTCGTTCTCCCCTGTTAAAGACAGTACCATCGAGTTCCACAGAGACAGTAACATACAGTAGTTGGAGTTCTACAGTAAAACATATAATGAACAAACAAAGACAAATATGGAATTCTCAATCCCCAATCTTCCTACCTCCCCTCGTTCTCTGTCTGTAGGAGGGTCTGGACGGCCTGCTGCAGGTGTTAGTGGGACAGCTGGGTTCGGACGATGTCAACATGCTGACGTGCGCCACGGGGATCCTGTCCAACCTCACCTGCAACAACTCCCGCAACAAGACCCTGGTCACACAGTTTGGCGGCGTCGAGGCGCTCATCCACGCCGTGCTGCGGGCCGGAGAAAAGGAGGACGTGGCCGAGCCCGCCGTCTGCGCCCTGCGCCACTTGACGTCACGCCACCAGGACGCCGAGCTTGCCCAGAATGCTGTGAGGCTGCATTATGGTATTCCTGCCATTGTCAAGCTGCTGGGGCAGCCCCACTACTGGCCTGTGGTGAAGGTGAGAGGGGAGATAGTTGGTTGGGGAGGGAGTGGGGAAGAGCTGAGAAAAAGGGTATACTGTTTTTTTTGTCTTGCTCGTTGTTTTGTCTGGCTGGAAGCTCCATTACGGTTGAAGTTGAAGGTGAGGGGTTGAAGGATCAAAGAGTTTGCAGGTTGGTTGTGGTTGTTTTGTCTGGCCAGTTGATCTTATGTTTGTTGTTTTGTCTGGCTTGAGTTTTCGGTTGTTTTGTTTGGTTGGCTGCTTTGTCTTTGTGGTTCTTTTGTTTACCTAAATAACTGGTTGTGGTACATCCGATCTGTCTATGTGTCTATATCCAGCAGCTGCAGTCCGCCTTTAATGATTCCTGATTTAACGGGCGCTTGAGTGAGGTTAAAATCATTATGTACAGCCACCACTCATTGTCCCCTTCTTTGCAATGTATGATGCGCTCTACATATGAATGCATTTTCTTTGAGGCTTTAATTGGAAACAACATGGCTGTATTATATAGGGCTCTTTTTAATTTGCATTGCGGATTTTCAACTTTACAGCGTGATTGAATGTTCCCGCTTTAGTGGAGACTTTGTTCATAGTGAACACTGCATATGTCGGGCCAATTGGAAACGACCTTAACTTAACATTTATATCTGCGGAATCCGTAACACTTCAGCATTAGAGATTGAATAGAGCCCTTCATTTAGCTGGAAGTGTCGTTTGAAAATTGTGGTACTTTAATGAAGAATTACTTTTAAATTAAAGCAGGTCAGAGGGGATGTTTTGGAGAGAGTGAGACCTGCATAGGGGATGAAGTTGTTCACGATGCTAGATGTAGTGCAGGCAGGGTTCTGGGCTGTACCCCGAGGCAGGGCACAGGACGTGCCTCCCATAATCCTGCTGGGACAACACCCGCTGGCTCCTACTGTCACCTCTCTGGCTTTTTGTTTTTGTTTTGGAGAAAATGAGGGAGGGAGGGAGGGAGGGAGGGAGGGAGGGAGGGAGGGAGGGAGGGAGGGAGGGAGGGAGGGAGGGAGGGAGGGAGGGAGGGAGGGAGGGAGGGAGGGAGGGAAAATACACAAAGATTAAGTAAGATAGAAATGGCTAACTTGTTGAGAGAGATAGAGAGATGCTCACATGCAGCGAGTGTAGTATGCTTCACACAACAATGTCACTGTGAAACAAGGATAGCATCATCTGGGATTTGCAAGGCCGTCGCTGTCATTTCTTCTTTTTTTTGCAATGAAAAAAAAATTGGTTGGATTTTTCCAAAGTGGCTACCTTGGGAATTTATATCAATGTGTTATTGTTTCATCAGGGAATAATGCACACCCATCTTTGACAGCAGGTGGATTTAAGGATGGCAAGTTATTTACATTGTCAACTTGCCAGAATAATCAAACAAAATAAATCATGCTAAAATGTCAGCCTAGTATGAGGGTAAACCAATATCTAACATTATTAGCTATGCTATTGATATACAGTAGATATACTAAGAGGATAGTAGGCATAACAGTAATATCAATAGTAATACAGTATAGCAATAGTTTGATACCAGTAATAGTAATATCAATGGTACATTGTCATTGTTTTAAAAATACCACCTACCAATTCATGTCACCTTTGCTTTATGATTGGTCGTTTTCCTCTCTTATGATCTAGACAGTCAACTAGTATGATAAGGAAGGTTCGTTTCCCTTCCCCCTCCAACCCCATGCTTCAGTGTCTGATCGCTGATTGGTTTCGAGATGCTCCTCTAATTCGCTCCGAGCAAGCAGCATCCGTGAAGCATGCTTGAATTCATGCCAATCGGAACAGAACCCTTCAATGGTCGAGTGTGCTTGTGTGTCTTGCTGTCCTGCTCTGTTCCCATGGGCACTGGTCCACAAGAATGGCCCTTTATTTTTACCCCGATGTGCACTAGCCTCTCTGTGTGTCATGGTTGTCTCCCAATAGTCCATCGAGGTGTTCTTTCCTTGTGTCCTTTCCTTCAATTCTGATCTGAAAGTATTTGATGAGTGAGTGAACGCACTATGGTAGGCAGCTATCTAGTCTTTTCTACCTGTCATTGGTCTTTAAGGACAGAGGAAAGTAATCCATTTAAGAGTAGTTGTACTCTCTGTGTGTGTGCATGTAGGCCTATGCCTGTACACTTGACAAGTGGCCATGTGTATCTTCATGACTCCAGTGACACATCTCCCCCATCTGTAGCACCAGGTAAACATTGACGTCTCATCCTCTACTCCAACTGAAAGAAAGGTGTTTTTTAAGACCTATCGGCAGCCAGCTATCCTTGTATTGGCACCTTGTTCCCGATTCCTTGACCATGTATACAACTCTTCCCATTTGGGGGATATTAGGCTTTTTGAGTTCATTAGCTCTGATTGACTAGTACTTAGTTCCCACACAAAGAACATGAATGACACGCACACTCTGCTCTCTCCCACACACACACAAACACACACACACAGCTCTCTCTCTCCCTCACACGCACACACACACACACACGCACGCACGCACACATATACACACACAGCTCTCTCCCTCACACACACTGCTCTCTCCATAACACACACACACTCCTCTTTCTCTGCCTCCTTCTGCTCTATGTCAGCCAGAAGGTCGCTCTGCACCAAGCTGTGCCTAATCACTCATTTACGCCTTCTGAATTCAAATCTCATACTGTGGCGGAGTGTGTGTGTGTGTGTGTGTGTGTGTGTGTGTGTGTGTGTGTGTGTGTGTGTGTGTGTGTGTGTGTGTGTGTGTGTGTGTGTGTGTGTGTGTGTGTGTGTGTGTGTGTGTGTGTGTGTGTGTGTGTGTGTGTGTGTGTGTCCAAACCCATATGGATAAGCAGAGAGGGCCATATAAATATTTACCTGGGAATGCTGGAATGCACTCGTGTGTATATTCATCTGTGACTGCGTACACATACATGTCTGTGCCTAAGCGGGATTTAATAATTCATTTACAGTCTGAATGAGCCAATCGTTCCGACCTCTCCCTCTCTCTCAGTGCGGTACGGAGGCAGACGCTGTGAGCCATGCCTGAATTTTCCTCCTGATCTGCACTCCTCATTGACAGACAGCAGGGAATGTGTGTGTACTCGTGTGTGTGTGTGTGTGTGTGTGTGTATGTGTGGAGAATTAGGCAACCCGATCTCCATCACAGCACATGCCAGTGGAGGATTCTCAATCCAGCCGGAGCTCTTTTAATAAAGGGGATGTTGTTATTTTATGATGCGAAATGAATGATGCGATTTTTAAAAGGGGACTTTATATAAGATGTTATTGGCCCCTGTTGGGGCTAGGGGTCGGGGTATGTGAAATGGGAGGAAACATGAGAGGACAGGGCAGGGTTATGGTAAGCCAGACCATCATTTCAGGAGATGGCATCTCACGTTCTGCTAAATGTGACTGCAGTTACATTGCCGCAGCGTGCATCGGCTTGCACAGTCGCACATATAGGTGTATATCTTAGGGTACGCATGCGTTCTTTCACATGAGCGTCACACTGCCGTGCCAAGTCCTTAATAGATGTGTACTGTATGCTTTCATACATGCACTCTCATAGTCATGCAGTATATCATGCATTTGTGGACAAGGTGTTGTAGCAGTAAAAGAGATTATATTGATGCTTTTTCCCCATACAGCTACGTTCAACCCCCCCCCCCCCCCCTCTCTTTCCCATAGGCCACGGTCGGTCTGATCCGTAACCTGGCGCTGTGCCCAGTCAATCAGGCCCCACTGAGGGATGCTGGAGCCATCCCCCGATTGGTCAACCTGCTGCTGAAGGCTCACCAGGACACCCAGAGACACGCCTCCAGTTCTCAGCAGACGTACCAGGTCGGCCACGATGCCATTCAACACATAAGACTCACTGTCACAGGAATGACACTGTCATAATCCAGAATGATAGAAGTTATGTCGCCTTCACCACAAATATGCAAGTCACTCACAGTCACAGCACTTGCACAGAGGGAGTCGCCTCCGTTGCAACTCACATACCACGGATGAATCCACTCCATTACACGCTAGCCATATCACACAATCACCTCAGCCGAATACAGAATTCAAACACACTGAAGCACTCGAGGCACCATTCTTTCAGCACTCCTGCACATCAAATCACACAAATTCCAAGACTGCATTGTCTGTGTTTGAAACCGTTCCTCACGCTGTACAACAAGTAGGTTGCATTTCAGACTCAGTAAAGGGCTGCAATGCGTCACACAGGGGTCCCAGCAGGATAGTCCAGTGGTCAACACCATGCCACGGCGCCAGCACACGCCCCCCCATTCCAGGCCTCTCCAACCCAGTGTAGGCCAGTTGGCCGCTCGGGAGACCCAGTGGCAGAGATCCATTTCAGTCCACTGGCCCACTTTGAACTCTGAGCTGCACAACAATACTCACACGTATAGACAGAGAGCTGTGGCTTGAGGGAAAATAAGAAATGTAGGTTAAGTTTGTGAGAGACGACCGGGGAGTTTTTCACTGATTCTCAGCAGAAGGTTGCAGACATATGCTCCCACCTGTT
Organism: Oncorhynchus gorbuscha; assembly: GCF_021184085.1. NCBI lineage: Eukaryota > Metazoa > Chordata > Actinopteri > Salmoniformes > Salmonidae > Oncorhynchus > Oncorhynchus gorbuscha. The sequence continues at coordinate 25,035,312 of NC_060198.1, read as the reverse complement.
TCGGGTTTTCACCTGTCAGCTTTTTCCAGCAAACCAAAAAGGATTACTAAGCACAACAGGCCCATTCCCCTTGCTCTTTGTCTGTAAATGGTTTACTTAAACGTGAGGCAGGATACATGCACACACATACACACCAATACACCGTCTCAAGTCTATTAATCATTTTACAGGGTTTTGACGCCATTGGGATTAAGGTCTTCTCTGAGTGTCAAAGTGAATGGCGCCCAGCTGTTGTATTGTTAAGATTGTCAAACCAGCTTACATGAAGTAGATCAGACACACAACACACACACACATACTGTTAAGTGCTGAAAACAAACCCATACATCAATGTATCATCCCACAGAGGATTCCACAAAGTTACACATACTACACACACACACTTCCTAAATCTCTTCCCCGCTCTCTTCCCAGGATGGTGTTCGTATGGAGGAGATAGTGGAGGGCTGTACAGGAGCCCTGCACATCCTGGCCAGAGACCCCGTCAACAGGGGAGAGATCGCCAGCATGCAGACCATCCCACTCTTTGTACAGGTTAATGTCTAATAAACCATACTCTCAGTTGCTGTTGTATGGGCTTGTGTGTGAGAGAGAGAGAGAGAACGTGGGAAAGAGAGTGAAAATAAGCGAGTGTGTGTACTTGTGAGTTTTTGGTGTATTCTAGCAGATGTGTCTGAGCTCTCCCTTCCTCTCACCATCCGTCCGTAGCTGTTGTACTCGTACGTGGAGAACGTGAAGCGTGTGTCTGCGGGGGTGCTGTGTGAGTTGGCCCTGGACAAGCAGTCTGCGGAGATGATCGACGCAGAGGGAGCCTCCGCCCCGCTCATGGAGCTGCTGCACTCCAGCAACGAGGGCATCGGTCAGTCTCTTCATAAACAGCAGCTTGCGCTTTAGTGGATATTATGTAGCACTTGGACTTTCAACAAACAATCAAATATATCTTGTTTACAGACTTGGGCTTTCAAAACAGTGCCGTATACTGTACATACAAATATACACGCACGCACACACACGTTACACTCCTACACTCTTAGAGGAGAAAGGTGCTATCTAGAACCTGAAAGGGTTCTTCACCTGTCCCCATAGGAAAACCCTTTGTAGAACCTTTTTTGGTACCGGGTAGAACCCGTTTGGATCCAGGTAGAACCCTTTTGAAATCCATGTAGAACCCTTTCCACCCTTTCCAGAGGGTTCTAGGTGGAACCCAAAAGGGTTCTACCTGGAACCAAAAAGGGTTCTACTATGGGCACAACCCATAGTGTACGCACAAGTCTTCAGAAACAAACACACCGTAAGCCACACTTTCTTTATTTTATCTCTCTCTCTCTCTCTCTCTCTCTCTCTCTCTCTCTCTCTCTCTCTCTCTCTCTCTCTCTCTCTCTCTCTCTCTCTCTCTCATTCTCTCTCTCTCTCTCTCTCTCTCTCTCTCTCTCTCTCTCTCTCTCTCTCTCTCATTCTCTCTCTATCATTCTCTCTCTCTCATTCTCTCTCTCTCTCTCTCTCTCTCATTCTCTCTCTCTCATTCTCTCTCTCTCTCTCTCTCTCTCTCTCTCTCTCTCTCTCTCTCTCTCTCTCTCTCTCTCTCTCTCTCTCTCTCTCTCTCTCAAGCATATGCACACAGACCTCTTACAAACAAATATGACCTCTTTCTCTATCTCCCCCTGGGCTCTCTCCATCTCCTTTTAATAATGTGTGCTGACTAATCAAACATGACTCTCTGTCTCTTTAAATCTCTCTATATCTCTGCCTCCCACCTCTCTCTGCCCATCTCACTTTCTCAATGTTTCTCAATGTACCCCATTAGCATTTTGAGTACTCATCATAACTGTCGTAGCATAGAGGCCATGACAAACAACCTCTTGATATCTCTTCCTTCTTCTCTCCCGCCCTCTTTCCCCCACTCCCTCTTTCCATGTCTCTCCCCACACCTCTCCCTCACAGCCACCTATGCGGCAGCCGTTCTCTTCCGTATCTCGGAGGACAAGAGTTCCGACTACAGGAAGCGTGTGTCCGTGGAGCTCACCCACTCACTGTTCAAACACGACCCTGCGGCCTGGGAGATGGTAAGCCTCTGCCTCTGACGCCGCCTATAGTCTGGGAGCGACCAGTACAAGGATCAGTAGTGGCTGGCCCTGTTTGAACACCTTTAAGGTTAATCTCAGTTGTCTATAGGGGATTGACTGGCCTCCACCCTGGCATTGCTTTGAACCAATCCAATATTTCTCAGGTCAGTCATTGCTTCAGGGAAGAACTGTAGCAAAATCAAAATACACGCCACACTACGACACAATCGATACCACTCAGTAATCAATCTGTGTGTTTACCTTCCATGCTTGCATTACTATAAGAATGAATCGCCGACAACTAACTGTATCTAGTGTTTGAACATGATTTCAAAACCGGCATGTCTAATGCGCTAAGTATCTCCGAGCCCCACACTTCGCCACAGGCTCCCAAAGCTCATTGGATAATTACCACTATCGAGGCTCACCGATTGGATTAGTGGCGGATCTGGCCCAGGTGTGAATCAATCACATCGAGCCGGGAACCTGCTGACTCATCAGGTTGTCAAGGGGAAAGGAGACAGGGAGGCCCAAAGCAGACAGGTATACTGTTTACACTACATCCGCCATGAGGAAGTATCGACCTCCAAAGGGATAGATTTAATGACTGAGCATCGTGGGCACCAGGTGTAAAGTCAACGTCTGCCTCTGTCGTTTTTTTTTTGAAGGGGATCGGTGAAAGTATTGTGTTTTGAAGCTAGAATGGTACAGATTTACATGAATATTTCTCAATCTCTCTCTTTCTCTCCAGGCCCACAATGCTGTACCCATGCAAGCTGCATACTTGGCGGATGGTGAGTGTGAACCAGTCCTATCTTACAGTACAATACACCAATGTACACCACTATTGTATACTATGCTAGATTATAAACCAGGTGGTTCAAGCCCTGAATGCTGATTGACTGAAAGCCGTGGTATATCAGACTGTATACCATGGGTATAACAACTATTTACTATTTACTGGTCTAATTGTGTTGGTAACCAGTATATAATAGCACCTTGGGGGTTTTGCGGTATATGGCCAACACACCGCGGCTAATGTCTGACAGCCCTTCGCCATGGTGCATCAGCCACATACCACACCTCCTCAGGCCTTAATGCTTAATTATACTACTGCAATGAACATCTTACATTACACTACTGCGTTTCACCCCCCCAAAAAAGGCAAGAGCGAGTTAGATTGCAGACCAGAAGAGAGAGAGGCAGAGATGGATTGACACACACGGATTGAAATGGATTGACAAGCACACACACACACACCAGCGTCAGACCGCATTTAGGTTAAGTGCCACTTGATTGGTTTCCTGTTAGTGGCTGTGACGAGTGACAGTGGACTGTGTGTGCCAGAGGGTGTTCATTAAGTCAACGCGCAAGCAATGTCACAGCAAAGTCTGCCCTCATCTCACTAGTCACGCACACACACAAACACTTACTTGAACATGAGTGGAAGACAATTTAAAAAACAAATAATTGAGTTTCTCTCTCATATACACGCGTACACTTACACACACAGTAATGAGCATCAGAGAGGAGGGAAACGAGAGACACGTGTCTATAAAAAGCCGGAGCCAGGTCTTGTCCTTTTCCCCTGAGCAGTCCATCAGACCCCAGGGAGTGTGGGGGACCCCTGGTGTTTATACAATGTACTCGGCCCCCCGGCCACACTGCGGAGAGTGTGGGTGTGTGTGCGTGCGTGCATTCATGTCCGTTCATGTGTGTGTGTGTTTCTCTCTGATGTGTCTGCTCCCTCCATGCCCTGGAGAGGGGGGTAAGGGAGGGAGGAGGGGTGCTGTCATCTGGGATGGAATTAAATTCACAGAGGTATCTATCTATTTCCCCTCTGGTCACATTTCCATGTCATTTACATTTCCATTAACTGGCCATCTATCATCGTCAAGCGATCTCCCGCACTCTATCCCGCTCTCTCTCTCTCACACACACACACACACACACACGCTGCCGAGTTGACACACACTCTCTCTTTTCCACTGCTCGGCTAATGCTCCCTCCCGCCTTCCTGTGATTGCGTAACACTCCTCTACAGAAAACACCGGCACTCTCTCTATCTGGTGAATTTATCTTTTGTTTTTTCCCCCTAGCTCTATCGGTCACTACTTTATCTCTTTGCAGTCATACGGCATCTTTCTCCAGCTAAGCTTCAGGCCTCTGTCACATGTCCTAGTTGTGAATCTCCACTCTGTCTTCCTCTCCTCTCGTCCATCCCTCTCTCTGCATACAGTAAATCCTCCTCGTCTCAATATCTTTAATTATAATTCTGAACTCTATCCCTCCTATATCCCCCAGTGTGTGTGTGTGCGTGCGTGCGCGTGTGTGGTACATTAGTCACCATCCGTCCTTTCGCTGCTGCCGCTTTATCCATATTGCAGTGCTCACATTATTAAACAGGGTATGAAATAGCATTAATAGAATAGAGGTGAAGGTGAAGAGATTGTTATTCCTGCTCTTCTATCCATCTGTCACAGGAAAACGCCTGCTGATGGGAGCAAAGCCCCTTTCTGACTGCCTGTCTAATAATTTGGATGCCTGCACACCGTCTGTCAGTGTCAATCCACCAGATGAGCTTGCCTCTCTGTTGGCCTGTGAATTCTATATTTCTCTCATCTCTCTCGCCCTCCTTCCCCTCAGAGCTGGATGGAGGCTACCCCCCCTACGGCTACTCTGACCTGGGCGTGGACGGGATGCCACTGGAAGCGGAGATGCATGAGCAGTACATGCCTGAGATGGCCTACGATCCCCGACAGGCCTACCCAGAGCCACTCTAACACACAGTGCAAGGTCAGTGATATGGCAAGGTCAGTGAATACCTCAACATACCATAATTGCAACATTTTAAGACACGCATGAAACATGACTTATGTCTAAATAACTGCCTCTTCCATTGAAGGCACAAAATGGAAGGAGTGAAATTGGCATGAACACCATGGAGGGACAGCTGAACGAGGATTTCACAAAGGGAAACTCCTATTTCATGGGGAGACATTGGCCAATCAGGGGCTGTTGTCAGAAAACACAAGAAAAATTTAAGAAAAAAATAAAAAAAAATAATTTAGTGTTCCTCAAAATGAAAAGTTGCTTTGTTACAGTTAATGTGGCGGGAAATTGAACTTTAACTTTCAGATGCTGTGTTGGTTTTAGGCGTTTCCTTGCATATTTACCTTGCACATTTTTTTTACATTTTCGTCATGCGTACAATTTACATGGCGGTATGCAGAGCCACATACAGTAGTCCTTGACAATAACCAGTAACATTGAGTTCAGACAATAAATCCTATTCACCACGTAATGAGTGCTCAGGCCCAGCAGTGCTGTCTACCCCCCCCCCCCCCCCCCCAGTCCAGTTCATGATCCAGACTGCTGCTGGGCTTGAGGTTCCGAGACAAGCACCCCCCAAGGTTTGTCCACAGCCACTCTCTCCCAGTCGAGTGGTCTCCCAAGCATACTGGACCACAACTTCAGCTGGTGCGGTTGGTGCACCCTCTGTTCCTGTGGACCGGTCTTGCTCACCAAAAGATATGCATCGTGGACTAATACATTGTGCTTCAACATAGAAATGTGTGTACGATCCAAAAAACGTCATGTCTGGCAGTCCCGCACCCTTTTACAGCTACTACAACTGATGTTTCCACAAAGTATGTGCGTTGTTATGGAAGATGTTTTTGATTTTGTCTTGTTTCCTGGGGGTTTGGGGGAGGCGGGGAGGAAGATTGGGAGTGTGTTTTACTGAGGTAAGAGGCAGGGGGTGTATGCCAAAGAGATTTATTTTGTGACGATGATAATCATATAGCTTTCTGTTTATTTTCTATTTTGATTGGGTGGGGGGGTTGTGTGGGGGGGGAGCAGTAATCGTGATCCTGTTGTTTGTAGAGTGTGTGTTCCATAGCGACCCCGCTGCACATTCCTACCTACCAAACGATAGAAAAGGCAAAGAAAAACGAGGGATGATCGAAGGATGATGTTGATAAGAGAGGAGTGTACCATATGAATGAAGGGGAAATGAACACTATGAATATGCATTTTTACAGAACATTTTTAGTTTGAAACTTTTTTCCAAATAAACAAACTATATTAACTAGCCTGTCTCCTGTGTATTTGTGTGGCTAATTGGATCTTATTTAGCCTTGAGGTCATTATTGCTTTCACCCACTGTCAGTCAAGCAAGGCCCGAACTCCAGCCTTTGAAACCACTGCAGCCTGGCTGTGAAGAATCGAAAGGAAACTCTGTCTCACAGCGCCCCCATGTGTCCCTAAGAGGCAGGAAATCTGCCCTCGCAGTACCACATTCGGGTTTCAAATAGTAATAACAGCCCAACGCTTATGATGAATATGGTGATAACTAACCCCTATTCATCTGTGCATGTAACAGAGGGAGATCGTACCGGATAAACTCACCCACAGCTTGAAACGGCGCCATTGAATCGGATCCGGGTTACGGCTCCAATGTAACCGCCATTACTGTGCGTCACATGTGCCAAGTGAGCCATAAAAAAAGAGAGAAGTATGAAATAAAGTGTATAAAGAGAAGGTAGAGATTCAGCATTGATTATAGGGATAGGATTTCTGGGATAACATAAGAGAACGGAGGCAGCCAGTGGTTGTGTGTCTGTCTCCCGACTTCATACAGTATACGCCTACTGCCACCAAGTGACTGTTGTGGTAATTCACTGGGCAGGATGTCTGACGTTTCCATCTCAAATCAAATCAAATTGTATTTGTCACATGCGCCTCATACAACAGGTGAAATACATAATTACAAGTCCTTAACCAAAAATCTGTACATGTAGGTAGAGTTATTAAAGTGAATACGCATAGATAATAACAGAGAGTAGCAGCAGCACAGAAGGGGGGGATGCAAATAGTCTGGGTAGCCATTTGAATAGATGTTCAGGAATCTTATGGCTTGGGGGTAGAAGCTGTTTCGAAGCCTCTTGGACCTAGACTTAGCGCTCCGGGAACCGCTTGCCGTGCGGTAGCAGAGGGAGCAGTCTCTGACTAGGGTGGCTGTATTCTTTGACAATTTTTAGGACCTTCCTCTGACATCACCTGGTACAGAGGTCTTGGATGTCAGGAAGCTTGGCCATCTACGTTGTGCATGACACAAGTCATTTTCCAACAATTGTTTACAAACAGATTATTTCACTTATAATTCACTGTATCACAATTCCAGTGGGTCAGAATTTACATACATTAAGTTGACCGTGCCTTTAAACAGCTTGGAAAATTCCAAAAAATGATGTCATGGCTTTAGAAGCTTCTGATAGGCTGACATAATTTGAGCCAACTGGAGGTGTACCTGTGAATGTATTTCAAGGCCTACCTTCAAACTCAGTGCCTCTTTGCTTGACATCATGGGAAAATCAAAAGAAATCAGCCAAGACCTCAGACAAAATGTATTTGACCTCCACAAGTCTGGTTCATCCTCGGGAGAAATTTCCAAATGCCTGAAGGTACCTCGTTCATCTGTACAAACAATAGTACACAAGTATAAACACCATGGGACCACGCAGCCGTCATACTGCTCAGGAAGGAGACGCGTTAAACCGCCATAAAAACAACTAACTACGGTTACTTTTTGGAGAAATGTCCTCTGGTCTGATGAAACAAAAATAGAACTGTTTGGCAGTAATGACCATCATTATGTTTGGAGGAAAACGGGGGAGACTTGCAAGCCAAAGAACACCATCCCAACTGTGAAACACAGGCAGCATCATGTTGTGGGGGTGCTTTGCTGCAGGAGGGACTGGTGCACTTTAAAAAATAGATGGCATCATGAGGTAGGAAAATGATGTGGATATATTGAAGCAACATCTCAAGACATCAATCAGGAAGTTAAAGCTTGGTCGCAAATGGGTCTTTGCCACAAGTTGTGGCAAAATGGCTTAAGGACAACAAAGGCAAGTTATTGGAGTGGCCATCACAAAGCCCTGACCTCAATCCTATAGAAAATTTGTGGGCAGAACTGAAAAATTGTGTGCGAGCAAGGAGGCCTACAAACCTGACTCAGTTACACCAGCTCTGTCAGGAGGAATGGGCCAAAATCCACCCATCTTATTGTGGGAAGCTTGTGGAAGGCTACCCAAAACATTTGACCCAAGTTAAACAATTTAAAGGCAATGCTACCAAATACTAATTGAGTGTATGTAAACTTCTGACCCACTGGGAATGTGATGAAATAAATCAATCATTCTCTTTGCTTTTATTCTGACAATTAACATTCTTAAAATAAAAAAATAAAAAAATAATAAAAGCTGGAATAAATCATTCTCTCTACTATTATTCTGACATTCTTAGTCCTGTATTGACACTTCGCCTGTTTGATGGTTCTTCGGAGGGCATAGCGGGATTTCTTATAAACTTCTGGATTAGAGTCCCGCTCCTTGAAAGCGGCAGCTCTACGCTTTAGCTCAGTGCCAATGTTGCCTGTAATCCATGGCTTCTGATCAGGGTATGTACATAGAGTCACTATGGGGGCATTTCCTCAATGTTCCTATTGATAAAGCCAGTGACTGATGTGGTGTACTCATCAATGCCATCGGAAGAATCCCGGAATATATTCCAGTCTGTGCTAGCAAAACAGTCCTGTAGTTTAGCATCTGCCTCATCTGACCACTTTTTTAAAAAGTAGTCACTGGTGCTTCCTGCTTGAATATCCTGTAAGCAGGAATCAGGAGAATAGAATTATGGTCAGATTTGCCAAATGGAGGGCGAGGGAGAAATTTGTACGCGTCTCTGTGTGTGGAGTAAAAGTCGAGATTTTTTTCTCTTCTGGATGCACATTTAACATGCTGATAAAAAGTAGGTAAAATGGTTTCCTGTTTGCTTATGCACACACTGTATATAGACTTATTTCCTATTGTGTTATTGACTGTATGTTTGTTTATTCCATGTGTAACTCTGTGTTGTTGTTTGTGTCGCATTGCTTTGCTTTGTCTTGGCCAGGTCGCAGTTGTAAATGAGAACTTGTTCTCAACTAGCCTACCTGGTTAAATAAAGGTGAAATAAATAAACAAAATTGAGTGCGGTTTTAGTGCCAGCATCGGTCTGTGGTGGTATGTAGACAGCTACGAAAAATACAGATGAAAACTTTCTAGGTAGATAGTGTGGTCTACAGCTTATCATGAGATACTCTAACTCAGGTGAGCAAAACCTGGCCAATAAAAATAAGAGATTAAGATGGGCAAAAGAACACAGGCACTGGACAGAGGAACTCTGCCTAGAATCTCAAGAGTCGCCTCTTCGCGGTTGATGTTGAGACTGGTGTTTTGCATGTATTATTTAATGAAGCTGCCAGTTGAGGACTTGTGAGGCATCTAACTATAATGTACTTGTCCTCTTGCCCAGTTGGGCACCAGGGCTTCTAATGTTAACATGCATGAAAACAATGCTTTTACAGTTACAGAAGTCAACAATTGAGAGCGCCTGGGGAATGGGAGTGATGCTGGGGGCTGCAGGGCCTGGGTTAACCTCAACGTCACCAGAGGAAGAGGAGGAGTAGGATGAGAGTACTGAAGGGCTAAAATAACTGGTTGTCTGGTGCATTCGGAACAGAGAGTAAAAGTAGCAGGTTTCTGGGAGCGGAAGAATAGATTCAAGGAAAATGTACAGACAAGGGTATGGTAGGATATGAGGACAGTGGAAGTAAGCCTAGGCATTGAGTGACAATGAGAGAAGTTTTGTCTCTAGAGGCACCATTTTACCGCATGGAACATAAGTGCTAGCTAAGGCATTGTGAGCAGGGCTGGAGGCTCTACAGTGAAATAAGACAAAAATTACTAAACAAAACAGCAAAAGACAAGGCATATTGACATTAGGGAGAGGCATGTGTAGCCGAGTGATCATATGGTCCAGTGAGTAGCTAGGCAAGCTGGCGGCACGGCGATTCAGACAGCTAGCGGGCCGGGGAAAGCAGCAGGAGGAATGGGCCAAAATCCACCCAGATGGGCCTCGGGGGGACGTTGCAAAGAGAGAGCCTGTTGAAACCCCCTCGAACGGTTATGTCGGCAGACCAGTCGTGATGGATCGGCGGGGCTCCGTGTAGGCAGCAAAGGGTCCAGGACAATTGGCAAAAGAGGCATTGAAGCCCAGGAATTATCTAATGGATTTCTTCGGCTAGCCGGGAGACGGGCCTAGCAAGAGGCTAGCTCCAGGCTAACTGGTGCTTGCTTCGGGACAGAGTTAGCCAGTAGTAGCCACTCGGATAGCAGCTAGCTAGCTGCAATGATCCGGAGTAATGGTTCAGAGCTTGTGGTAGGAATTCGGAGATGTGGTGGAGAAAAGCAGTCCGATATGCTCTGGGTTGATGTCGCGCTGTGCAGGCTGGCAGGAGTTGACGGGCTGAGGCTGGCAGTTGTCCGAGTTAACGGTGATGACCGCTAGCAGTGGCTAACTGACTACTAGCTAGTAGGTAGTTAGCTGGCTAGCTTCTGAAGGGAGTTCCAGTTCTAAAGTATAAAAACTAGCAGATCAATACCACATTGGGTGAAGCGGGTTGCAGGAGAGTATGTTCAGTCCGTAGATGGAAAATTAGATAAAAAATATTCATGGAGATAGATAGAGGACTCATCTTTATATCTGCGCCATTATAGTCGGTGACAGCATGGGCAGCACCATTGAGGCAACAACAACCCTTAGGAGTCCCCACCCAGTTGACTACTATGACTACTTTAAAATAGCAGAAGCATGGTGGAAGCCCTCAATGGCGCTGGCCATGCGAATATGGCCTTTTGGCCATTAGAGACTTCTATCGTTCTCTGTAAAGTGACGTGTTCTGACGATACAGACCTCAAGGCTCATGGTACGTGTAGTTATTTTGTGTTCTTTGTGGCAGAAAGTGACGGTAAAAGACATGACTTCTCAAGACAGAGTTTGAAACATTCTTAACCAATGGGCACTACATCAACATACGAATTGTACGTTGTACAGTAATATTGCTATCGATAATATTTATCATAACGGGTGATTTTATTGAGAATTCACTTCCTGGAACCGCTCATTGGTGCCCTATTGCCCCCTCCCTGTCCTAGAAAGATTTTACGTTTCTGGGGGCTCCCCCTCCGCGGGGCGGGGGCAATAGGTAGACCACGGTGGTGCCAGCCCCGACTCGAAAAAAATAGGGAGTGGGGTGTCTCGCTTTCTTTACCATCTCTGGGCATTTTCCGTCTGCACACTTCCATCTTCTCTGCTGCAAGTGAAGGGGCGTGTGCGTGCATGCAGGAGTGAAATATCAATGGCCAGCTTGAAACTTATTAATACACTTGAGATGAAGGAACTACCGAGAACGAAGAAACTAATATGAGTTAAAACGTCAAATATTAAACGAATGGGCTGCTAAGAAACTCCAGTAAGTTGCATTTTGAAGCAATCTCGCTAGCAATTCGCCTAATTAAGCTAATTTGCAAAGGTTGCCAACTCTTGCAAGCTAACCCAGGTATTTAGCTCGCAACAGATCCTGTAGTTAGCTAACATGATAGCCATAAACATTAGCCAAACATGATAGCCATAAACATTAGCCAAACATGATAGCCATGATGAGTTCGCGCCATGTACGATATAGCTGAGATTCATAGCGAACGTTAAGTGTGTTAGGATGTATTGTAGCCATACTTTACTACAAGATGGTTTGCTAGTTGAGCTGTTATGTATGGAGTTAGCTTATCCTTTTACTGAAGGGCCGCCGCAATGGCTTCAAGTTTGTATGCTAATTGGTTAGCTAGCTAACGTTAAATTTGTGAGCTTGCTACCTAACGTTAGTCAACCGATTTATGCTAACTATTGGCTAATCTGACCTAGCTACCGAAGACCAGGTTTATTTGGAGACGTCACACTGTTGGATGACTTAACGCTATCTACAGTCGGCTCATTTCCATTACACAGCAGCACTGACCCAACGTCAGCCCTCTGCTAGCATAACTAGCTAGCTAGATAGGCCAACTTGCTAACGAAGTGAAGACGTCACATGAAACCAGTATGTTAGCGTTTATTAGATGGCTAGCTGCGTGGTTTAAAATGTAATTTATTGCAAGGGAAACAATCAAATCAAAGTGAACCACTTCTACTTAGCGAACTATACTAGTTGACAAATTCATGCTAGATAAGACTGAAATATGTCACTAGATGACTCTGAAACATGTTTTTTTTGCGTTTATTGCAGGTGGTGACTGAGTTTGTATCTGAGACCCCAGGCCATCCACAAGACTTGTTGAGCAGGTCAGGATGCCCATTCCTCCCCCTCCACCCCCTGGAGGCCCCCCTCCACCCCCCACCCTCAGCCAGGTAAGACCTTATTCGAGTATGCAAAGTATCACCTGGATGCAAAATGTTTCCTGTGGAACTGTGTGGATCTACATTTAACATTTACATTTAAGTCATTTAGCAGACGCTCTTATCCAGAGCGACTTACAAATTGGTGCATTCACCTTATGACATCCAGTGGAACAACCACTTTACAATAGTGCATCTAAATATTTTAAGGGGGGAGGGGGTGAGAAGGATTACTTTATCCTATCCTAGGTATTCCTTAAAGAGGTGGGGTTTCAGGTGTCTCCGGAAGGTGGTGATTGACTCCGCTGTCCTGGCGTCGTGAGGGAGTTTGTTCCACCATTGGGGAGCCAGAGCAGCGAACAGTTTTGACTGAGCTGAGCAGGAACTGTACTTCCTCAGTGGTAGGGAGGCGAGCAGGCCAGAGGTGGATGAACGCAGTGCCCTTATTTGGGTGTAGGGCCTGATCAGAGCCTGGAGGTACTGAGGTGCCGTTCCCCTCACAGCTCCGTAGGCAAGCACCATGGTCTTGTAGCGGATGCGAGCTTCAACTGGAAGCCAGTGGAGAGAGCGGAGGAGCGGGGTGACGTGAGAGAACTTGGGAAGGTTGAACACTAGACGGGCTGCGGCGTTCTGGATGAGTTGTAGGGGTTTAATGGCACAGGCAGGGAGCCCAGCCAACAGCGAGTTGCAGTAATCCAGACGGGAGATGACAAGTGCCTGGATTAGGACCTGCGCCGCTTCCTGTGTGAGGCAGGGTCGTACTCTGCGGATGTTGTAGAGCATGAACCTACAGGAACGGGCCACCGCCTTGATGTTAGTTGAGAACGACACACACAGAGCGAGAGGAAGCTTCTCGCACACAGAGCGAGAGGAAGCTTCTCGCACACAGAGCGAGAGGAGGCTTCTAGCACACAGAGCGATAGGAGGCTTCTAGAAAGAACAGAGCGAGAGGAGGCTTCTAGAAAGAACACAGAGCGAGAGGAGGCTTCTAGAAAGAACAGAGCGAGAGGAGGCTTCTAGAAAGAACACAGAGCGAGAGGAGGCTTCTAGAAAGAACACAGAGCGAGAGGAGGCTTCAAGAAAGAACACAGAGCGAGAGGCGGCTTCTAGAAAGAACACAGAGCGAGAGGAGGCTTCAAGAAAGAACACAGAGCGAGAGGCGGCTTCTAGCACACAGAGCGAGAGGAGGCTTCTAGCACACAGAGCGAGAGGAGGCTTCTAGCACACAGAGCGAGAGGAGGCTTCTAGCACACAGAGCGAGAGGAGGCTTCTAGCACACAGAGCGAGAGGAGGCTTCTAGCACACAGAGCGAGAGGAAGCTTCTAGCACACAGAGCGAGAGGAAGCTTCTTTCTAGAAAGAACACAGAGCGATAGGAGGCTTCTAGAAAGAACACAGAGCGAGAGGAAGCTTCTAGCACACAGAGCGAGAGGAAGCTTCTCGCACACAGAGCGAGAGGAGGCTTCTAGAAAGAACACAGAGCGATAGGAGGCTTCTAGAAAGAACACAGAGCGAGAGGAGGCTTCTAGCACACAGAGCGAGAGGAAGCTTCTAGCACACAGAGCGAGAGGAAGCTTCTAGCACACAGAGCGAGAGGAAGCTTCTCGCACACAGAGCGAGAGGAGGCTTCTAGAAAGAACACAGAGCGAGAGGAGGCTTCTAGCACACAGAGCGAGAGGAAGCTTCTCGCACACAGAGCGAGAGGAGGCTTCAAGAAAGAACACAGAGCGAGAGGCGGCTGCTGGCACACAGAGCGAGGCGGCTGCTAGCACACAGAGCGAGAGGAGGCTTCTAGCACACAGAGCGAGAGGAGGCTTCTAGCACACAGAGCGAGAGGAGGCTTCTAGCACACAGAGCGAGAGGAGGCTTCTAGCACACAGAGCGAGAGGAAGACACAGAGCTTCTAGCACACAGAGCGAGAGGAGGCTTCTAGCACACAGAGCGAGAGGAGGCTTCTAGCACACAGAGCGAGAGGAGGCTTCTAGCACACAGAGCGAGAGGAGGCTTCTAGCACACAGAGCGAGAGGAGGCTTCTAGCACACAGAGCGAGAGGAGGCTTCTAGCACACAGAGCGAGAGGAAGCTTCTAGCACACAGAGCGAGAGGAAGCTTCTAGCACACAGAGCGAGAGGAAGCTTCTCGCACACAGAGCGAGCGCACACAGAGCGAGGCTTCTAGCACACAGAGCGAGAGGAGGCTTCTCGAACACAGAGCGAGAGGAGGCTTCTAGAAAGCACACAGAGCGAGAGGAGGCTTCTAGAAAGAACACAGAGCGAGAGGAGGCTTCTAGAAAGAACACAGAGCGAGAGGAGGCTTCTAGAAAGAACACAGAGCGAGAGGAGGCTTCTAGAAAGAACACAGAGCGAGAGGAGGTTTCTAGCACACAGAGCGAGAGGAAGCTTCTAGCACACAGAGCGAGAGGAGGCTTCTCGAACACAGAGCGAGAGGAGGCTTCTAGCACACAGAGCGAGAGGAAGCTTCTCGCACACAGAGCGAGAGGAGGCTTCTCGCACACCGAGCGAGAGGAGGCTTCTAGCACACCGAGCGAGAGGCTTCTCGAACACAGAGCGAGAGGAGGCTTCTAGCACACAGAGCGAGAGGAGGCTTCTCGGACACAGAGCGAGAGGAGGCTTCTAGCACACAGAGCGAGAGGAGGCTTCTAGCACACAGAGCGAGAGGAGGCTTCTAGCACACAGAGCGAGAGGAGGCTTCTAGCACACAGAGCGAGAGGAGGCTTCTAGCACACAGAGCGAGAGGAGGCTACTAGCACACAGAGCGAGAGGAGGCTTCTAGCACACAGAGCGAGAGGAGGCTTCTAGCACACAGAGCGAGAGGAGGCTTCTAGCACACAGAGCGAGAGGAGGCTTCTAGCACACAGAGCGAGAGGAGGCTTCTAGCACACAGAGCGAGAGGAGGCTTCTAGCACACAGAGCGAGAGGAGGCTTCTAGCACACAGAGCGAGAGGAGGCTTCTAGCACACAGAGCGAGAGGAGGCTTCTAGCACACAGAGCGAGAGGCGGCTTCTAGCACACAGAGCGAGAGGAGGCTTCTAGCACACAGAGCGAGAGGAGGCTTCTCGAACACAGAGCTAGAGGAGGCTTCTAGCACACAGAGCGAGAGGAGGCTTCTAGCACACAGAGCGAGAGGAAGCTTCTAGCACACAGAGCGAGAGGAAGCTTCTCGAACACAGAGCAAGAGGAGGCTTCTCGAACACAGAGCAAGAGGAGGCTTCTCGAACACAGAGCAAGAGGAGGCTTCTCGAACACAGAGCAAGAGGAGGCTTCTCGAACACAGAGCAAGAGGAGGCTTCTCGAACACAGAGCAAGAGGAGGCTTCTAGCACACAGAGCGAGAGGAGGCTGTTGTAACAGTTGTAAATGAGAACTTGTTCTCAACTAGTTAAATAAAGGTGAAATAAAAAAAAAAAAAAAAATTGGTTGAGCAGAGAGCTGGTCAGAGGATGGTAGACGGTGGGGTCTGCTGATATCTTGTAGAGGGTAAATCAGGGAACCAGCCTGACTCTTACAGCTACTGGGCTTCTCCTCTTCCTCTCTGTGTAGCACCACTTGGGTGATGCCTCAGCAGTTCTGGACGACAGAAAGATCACCACACAACGTTCAGAATAGTAGCCAGTCGTCCTCACCACGAGCCCTCTGCCTCGGCACTGCTGTAGTCCTCTGCCTCCCATTACCCTCACCCCTCAGGCCACTTTTCAAATGATGTTGTCAGAAGATCAGGAATTGGCAGCCAGGTGAAACAAAAAAAACTGGTACTGTGTCCAGGTGCATTTTTCAAACAAAAACATTAGCCAGCTAGCTAGCTAGTTAGCCAAGCAAAAACATTAGCCAGCTAGCTAGCTAGTTAGGCAAGCAAAAACATTAGCCAGCTAGCTAGCTAGTTAGGCAAGCAAAAACGTGATAACCTGTCAGTCAATCTGCAAATCCATGGCTGAAAAACACCAGATACATGCAATAAACACTCTGCTATCTAAAACTATCAATCATTAATAACACCTACAAAAATGACTTCATATGTACACATCTACAGGAGCTCTGTCTCTCTCAGGGATCTAATAGCGAACTGTATCTGTCAAACATTTACATTACATTTAAGTCATTTAGCAGACGCTCTTATCCAGAGCGACTTACAAATTGGTGCATTCACCTTATGACATCCAGTGGAACAGCCACTTTACAATAGTGCATCTAAATCTTTTAAGGGGGGGGTGAGAAGGATTACTTTATCCTATCCTAGGTATTCCTTAAAGAGGTGGGGTTTCAGGTGTCTCCGGAAGATGGTGATTGACTCCGCTGTCCTGGCGTCGTGAGGGAGTTTGTTCCACCATTGGGGGGCCAGAGCAGCGAACAGTTTTGACTGGGCTGAGCGGGAACTGTACTTCCTCAGTGGTAGGGAGGCGAGCAGGCCAGAGGTGGATGAACGCAGTGCCCTTGTTTGGGTGTAGGGCCTGATCAGAGCCTGGAGGTACTGAGGTGCCGTTCCCCTCACAGCTCTGTAGGCAAGCACCATGGTCTTGTAGCGGATGCGAGCTTCAACTGGAAGCCAGTGGAGAGAGCGGAGGAGCGGGGTGACGTGAGAGAAACTTGGGAAGGTTGAACACCAGACGGGCTGCGACGTTCTGGATGAGTTGTAGGGGTTTAATGGCACAGGCAGGGGAGCCCAGCCAACAGCGAGTTGCAGTAATCCAGACGGGAGATGACAAGTGCCTGGATTAGGACCTGCGCCGCTTCCTGTGTGAGGCAGGGTCGTACTCTGCGGATGTTGTAGAGCATGAACCTACAGGAACGGGCCACCGCCTTGATGTTAGTTGAGAACGACAGGGTGTTGTCCAGGATCACGCCAAGGTTCTTAGCGCTCTGGGAGGAGGACACAATGGAGTTGTCAACCGTGATGGCGAGATCATGGAACGGGCAGTCCTTCCCCGGGAGGAAGAGCAGCTCCGTCTTGCCGAGGTTCAGCTTGAGGTGGTGATCCATCATCCACACTGATATGTCTGCCAGACATGCAGAGATGCGATTCGCCACCTGGTCATCAGAAGGGGGGAAAGGAGAAGATTAATTGTGTGTCGTCTGCATAGCAATGATGGGGACATATTTAATGGTATGAGCCATGATATGGGCCTAGCTCTAGTGTAGTTCACATAAATTAGTTGTAACCAACTTGACAACTCTCAGATCCCCTTTTCACTGGTATTGTGAAGCTGAATTTGTACCTTGTTCAGAGAGCACACTACTGAAATCTGAAATGAGCTCTCCTCGTGGCCTGTGATTGTATGTGCTATCCTTTCCCTGCCAAACCCAATCAGAGGGTGTGTCTCAAATGGCACCCTATTCGCTTTAATAGTGCACTGCTTTTGACCAGGGCTCTGGTCAAAAGTAGTGCACTATTTAATGAATAGGGTGCCATTCGGGACATACAGAGCGCTTCTGGTGATTAGCGCTGCTTGCTCATGTAATCGTCCTCCAAAAAAATTTTTTTTTTACACATGAAGTAATTCACATAATGAGCAGTCAACCGACCAGGCCTCTGCAGACGGGGCTGCATAACGATATGGATTTATGCAATGGACAACTAATTAATGACTTGATGTGAAGGACTCACAAAATATAAATCTTCTAAAAATGTATTGTGCTGTAGCCCCTCAAGGACACGTTCTACCCGGCTAATTCCCTTGCACCAACTGTGACATGGCTTTCTGCAAGCTGTTACCTGTCAGGCTATGTATAATCTTGGCTCGTTATACCAAGTCTATGGGCCGAATGGCCCCTCCCCATCCCAATTTCGAAAGACTCCTCTGAAATCGTGATTTGTCCAAGGCACCCAAACTAATGCTGCTCGTTATCATACACATCCCGTGGTATCATGACATATCTACTGTACTGTTTATGTAGTCTGTCCACAAGAAATTGGGTTGTGTACTCTGGTCTGTTCTACGGTAGCATAAAGTGTGCTGTGCTGAGCTAACTAGAGGACACGCGCTCTCTCTCTTCCCCTCCCCCCTTGCAGGCCAACACCACCCCACCTAAGCTCAACCGAGATGAGGCCAAAGGCAGAGGAGCCCTGCTCGGGGACATCCACAAAGGGGCCAAGCTGAAGAAGGTCGGCGTGGTAAATGACAGGAGCGCACCCATCTTAGAAAGTAAGGCCACGGCACCACTAAGGTTCACCCTTGTCTCAGACCTACTATTCTGGTGGTGTTTTACTGACTAATCTGATTGGATGGAAGTAAGAAGCACAGAACTGATGATGCTAGGGTAGTGCATGGAGCACACACTCTGGGGGTCAAGGCTTATTTCACAGGAGTGGAATGGGAGACTAGTGTAATTATACATACATTACAATATCAACCTATTATTTTCATTTAACCTTGTTTTCTTCCCTGTCCAGATCCTAAAGGAGATGGCGTTAGTAATGTAGGCGGAGGAGGCTCGTCAGGGGTCATTCAGCCGATGGGAGGTCTTTTCCAGGCAGGTGTGCCTAAATTGAGACCAGTCGGAGGCAAGTATTTAATATGTTCAATAAGAAGGTTTAGCACAGCAATTTAATTCCCTTCCATTACATTTATCTCTGACAAGATTGGGAGCAAGCTTCTTCGTCAAAGCACGATTGCAATTGGTTGAAAAATGAGCACTGGTCTTTGACTGCTTAGGTGGGGCACGTCAGGTTTCAGTGTTGTCAGAGGGCAGGGCTGTAATAGATCTGAAAGGCATGGCTGAAGGAGATTTTCTGATTCACAATAATGAGTTCCCTAACCTGCACGTCGGCATTAGTCTTAGATGTCATCATAAGAAAGACCCTCTGTCAGGGAGAAAATATTAGAAAATGGATTATGATGAATAAAACAACATAACAAGACATTTCTGTTCTGTAGTAACTGGACTGAGAAATGTCCTAATGTTTCTCTGTTCATGTATAAATTCATCTTCATATGAATTGCTGATGACTTTTTTGGGTGTTTTTTTTGTTGTTGGTGCAGATGGTTCGGTTGGCAGGTCAGCCCTGACGCCTCCTGGCACGCGCCCCGCTGCTCCTCGTCCCCCCGGACCCCCTGTTCGCCAGGACAACACAGACTGCTCAGCTCAACAGGCCTCTCCCCCGGAGCACTCCCGATCCCAGAGGCCCTCCCTCCCTGACCTCTCCCGCCCCCTCAGCGGAGGCAGCCCTAACAGTGGCATGAAGCACAGCTCCTCCGCCCCTCCACCTCCTCCCCCTTTCTCTCGCCGGGGCAACGCACCCCCTGCCCCGACTCAGAAGGCGCCACCACCCGCCCCCTCCTACAACCGGGAGAAGCCCCTCCCTCCCACGCCAGGACAGAGGGGGACATCCCCGGTGCCGGCCCGCAACAGCGCCCCTCCTCCACCCCCTTCTCCCAACAACAACCGCCGGCCCCTGACGTCAGGGGGCTCCTCTGCATCCTCCTCTTCCTCCTCTCTGGGTCCACCTCCTCCCCCGTACCGCCAGCCCATGACCAACGGCCCCTCCAGCCCGGTTAACGAAGCCGCCCCGGAGCTACCTCAGAGACACAACTCCCTCAGCAAGAAGCTGTCGCCCGGACCTGGACACACTCCAACTCGTGGGCAAGCACCACCCCCGCCCCCCCTCCCCGCCAGGCGGACGCCCACCCCCTCCGGTCCGTGAGCCCCCCGGTAGAGGAGCAGGTGTGTTGCTACTAGTGCTCTCCTTGTTCCTTTACCTGTAATGGAGCTGGGTTAGGGCCAGTCCCATTTCAAGTCCATTAAGTTCTAAATATTTTTCTCACTGTGCTGTGTCACAATTCTTGCTTTGCCTCGTTTAACCTCGATCTCCTCTTGTCAATCACCTATCATAATGTGAGGCAAGCGAGGAGGGGTGATTGTTTATTAGTGTAGACATTTTAAACGAGTGTAGAAAAAGTGGTGTGGCAAGGCGTGGCGCTACAGTCAGGACGGTGGCGTGTCACGACAGGCCTACAGTGTTTTTCTAGCGTTCCTGTCTTACTGTTGTATTGTAATGACTGATGGGTAGCCAGTGTGGCTTCACTATTGGTCCTTAATGACTGTACCGTTCGTTTTCTGTACAGCTCCACCCCCGCCTGGGTCGAGTCAACGAAACGGTGGTCGGGATGCCCCCCCTCCACCACCCCCCTACAGAGGTAGCCCTTCAGAGCCTCATAGCCGTGGCAAGCCCCCCCCTCCTCCCTCCCGTACCCCTGCCGCACCCCCGCCCCCTCCCCCACCTATCCGCAATGGACACACCTCCATTTCCCGCTCCTTCGTAGGTGAGTCTTCTTCCCCCATACTGCATCACCTGACCTCAAATTTGGTTTCCCTCTACATTTACTAACAAAATGAGAGTTGGTTATTAATCTACTTCGGAGTCTTTTGGAATGTATAAAATGTTGCAGTCCACATAAGTATTGGATCTGTGAAAGAGAATGGGAAACTATGCATCGGAGTTGGTCAAATCAATTTGAGTTGGGTAAAGGGTAAACTTACTTAAAAAATATATATATATGTGTTATATACACTTATTTTATTTGTGAGAGCTGATTAATCTCTCGTGCTTCAGGGCACTTGATCCATGGCTCCTTCGGGTGGAACAATTTGGATCAATACAAAAGGGAAGGACTGACACTTCACTCTTCCCTACTGTTCTTTCTATCCTCTCCTCACCTTTTGCCCCTCAATGGCCTTGACCACCACTCCTGACCTGAACGGTCATCTTCCTAACCTTCTCTCCCTTACAGATGACTTTGAGTCCAAGTATTCTTTCCACCCTCTGGATGACTTCCCTGCTCCAGAGGAGTACCGGCACTTCACCAAGATCTACCCCAGCAAAGCCAACAGAGGTGAGGGCTCACTTATCAGTGTGACACAACATGCCAATAAGTAACGTACACACAGATTTTCTGGTGCAGAGTACTTTTTAAAAATTATTATTATTATTTTATTTTTTATATACATGAAAGGAATATCAATATTTTCCCAATAGGCCTATAGTTTATTGTAACAGTTTTTTTGTTTCTTTGGCAGTGATGAGGGGAGCTCCTCCTGCACCACCTGTGGGAAGGTGAACACTGAGACTCCGTCACTTCTAGTGTACAGGAGACAAGGGTTACACACACACACACACAACTTTCTCACATGGAACCTACAGCATATAACATGTACATGCTTCTCATTTGACAACATTTCACTTAAGCTCCACAGCCATTCACTCACACGCTCGCCCTTGAAAATAGCCCAGGAATTGTTTTCTATGGCAGTCTCACTCCATTTGAAGGTAGAGTTTGGCAGCTTACTTATGCCATTCCCAGCCTGTGTCCGCGTGGGTGAACTTGCCCTGTTTAATCACAAAGGCATACTTACCCATTCATAGTGTTTCCAGGCTCGTGTGTGTGGATGGGGAACACTATGACACCGTTATGATAGACATTCATATCCTTACCACACGGGCTCCATGTCAGAGTATGCACTGTGAGAGCCCACATCACCATCAAACGGGAGAACACCAGTCAGAAGAAACCAGTGACTGGTCCTAACAGCCTGGTCCTAACGGCGGTGACTCTACAGCCTGGTCCTAACGGCGGTGACTCTACAGCCTGGTCCTAACGGCGGTGACTCTACAGCCTGGTCCTAACGGCGGTGACTCTACAGCCTGGTCCTAAGTGTCTAAAGGTGAGTGACTTTTGGGGACCACTGCACCCCTTGCCGATGGAGGGAACTGCAACTGTTTGAAAGTTCCCTCAGGTATACGGTTTGTGGAACAGAGAACTGGAGAAGATAAGAGGTTCTTTCCAAAAGTGCCAACTAAGTACGAACTGAACTGGGAACAGCTCATATCCCCCATCCTGTCTCCCTGCTGCAAGGCTTGTCATGGGGTTCTCTTATGACTGGTTGGAATGATGGACTGACAAAAGCAATAGTTCCATATGTTCTCAGTGATGGTTGGCAGTAATCAACACCTGTGACAATTGTTGGTTTGTGGAAAAAGTCATCCTGTTGAGAATGATAGTGCACATGTATGGGATCTTGCAGCAAGGAAGCTCTCCCTCCCTTCCTCTCTGTGCAGAAAAAGACTAACCAGATAGACGCATGTTTTTCTTTTTCAGAGTGTCTTGTCTTGACAAATGCACAAAGGTGAGCTTGTTAGTTGTCCTAAATGCAAAGCAGAAGCTTATTATGCCTTTAAACACTAGTCTGGGTCGCTGAAACCATTTCACAACTAACTCAACACTACAACCC
This sequence comes from Oncorhynchus gorbuscha, assembly GCF_021184085.1. NCBI lineage: Eukaryota > Metazoa > Chordata > Actinopteri > Salmoniformes > Salmonidae > Oncorhynchus > Oncorhynchus gorbuscha. The sequence goes on along the minus strand of NC_060198.1, from coordinate 25,012,733 downwards.
CACTAGCTCCCTCGCCGGGGCGGCAGGGCAGCCTAGTGGTTAGAGCGTTACTAGTCCAAACCCCCGAGCTGACAAGGTACAAATCTGTCGTTCTGCCCCTGAACAGGCAGTTAACCCACTGTTCCTAGGCCGTCATTGAAAATAAGAATTTGTTCTTAACTGACTTGCCTAGTTTAATAAAGGTCAAATAAAGCTTAAGAATGACAGAGCTTTTCAAATGCATTGGATGCTGCACCATTACATTGACACTAAAATACTTCAAGAGTTTATTGTTCAAAATTGATGGGGGGGGATTATGTTGTGGGGTAAGTAAATGGAAGCTTTCAAATACAAACCTTATCCTGCTAATTTCACATGTTGATACCCACAATAGCCACTTGGTGGCAGTATTTTATTTTTCCCATAGGGAGACGTGGGAGTTACATGGTGGTGAGGCTGTACCCCCTTCAACTTGTAATTTAAAAACAAAAAACAGTTGTGTATTATGGATTTGGCCAATGTTGAGCGAGAGGGCAGTGCAGACCTGTGTCTGTGTACCAATTTTGAGCTCTTCTGCTGAGGGTTGAATGGACAACCTAGTGATTTAACAGCCAAGTTGTTCATCTCAGGCATAGTTCTCTACATTGTCTTTTTGAAATAAAAAATAAAAATCTACTTGATTTCCAGAATAACATTTATGTAATGTAGTCCATACATTTTTCTTTGCTTAATGCGCTTGACCACAAGCCTGAAACAAATGCACATTGTTACCCAAGGGCGTGAACCTTTAAGGCTGGTACTTGTGATTGGTTCCTATTGTTTGTTTTGTCGTGTTAGTCTTATTCCTCATTGTGACAGAACCCCCCCCCTTAAACTGTCACTCGCTATTCTCTCTTTATTTCAACCCTTTGCTGGTCTTTTGCCTTATCATACGCATTCACTGTAAGTCAATTCAGGATGTGTTAAAAAAAAAAAAAAAGCTAAACTAATCATTAAGTGTATACACCTCATATGGGTAAAACGGTAGTCATAGCAAATCTACATGTTAATATGTATAAAGCTTGTAATATAGTGAATAAAACTGGGATAGATGACGGCAGGCTTTTGTCAGAAACCAGTGACTAACTGTTAGTATTTCCATATGTCTTTCTCTTGCCTTCTGTCATTATTTAGATATTCCCTCTCTGTGTCAGAGGGCCTGTGTGGCCATTTCAACAGGAGCAGTATGCACTCACATTGAGAGAACCTCCTTATTCGTGTCTTCTTCTCGTCCCTCCAGTTCATACTTGGCTTAATCCAGGCCCTGGTTCCTTCTGTACATTTCACCCTTCTGCGTCAGACATGTTGTACCAATTAAAATGTCACTGATGGAAACGAGTCAACTTTTCCTGTCTCTGTCCAGTCTAGTCCCTTGTCATCTTTTATTATTGACAGGATGCAATAATGTGCCACCGGCTTTGGTTGAAAAGATAGTTCACATTACACAATTACATCAGTTTTCTTTTAGGGGGTAGATTGATGGAAGCTACAATGCAATTGTTTGCGTCATTTTAAAGAATGTTTCCTTTTATGTTCCCCAAATTGGTGTAATCTAATAGACAATAACACTTAGCTTTAACACTATATGCACAAGTATGTGGACACCCCGTCTAATTAGTGGCTTCGGCTATTTCAGCCACACCATTTGCTGACAGGTGTCTAAGATCGAGTGCACAGCCATGCAATCTCCACAGCAAAACATTAGCAGTACATTTACATTTACATTTAAGTCATTTAGCAGACGCTCTTATCCAGAGCGACTTACAAATTGGTGCATTCACCTTATGACATCCAGTGGAACAACCACTTTACAATAGTGCATCTAAATATTTTAAGGGGGGGGGGGTGAGAAGGATTACTTTATCCTATCCTAGGTATTCCTTAAAGAGGTGGGGTTTCAGGTGTCTCCGGAAGGTGGTGATTGACTCCGCTGTCCTGGCGTCGTGAGGGAGTTTGTTCCACCATTGGGGAGCCAGAGCAGCGAACAGTTTTGACTGAGCTGAGCGGGAACTGTACTTCCTCAGTGGTAGGGAGGCGAGCAGGCCAGAGGTGGATGAACGCAGTGCCCTTATTTGGGTGTAGGGCCTGATCAGAGCCTGGAGGTACTGAGGTGCCGTTCCCCTCACAGCTCCGTAGGCAAGCACCATGGTCTTGTAGCGGATGCGAGCTTCAACTGGAAGCCAGTGGAGAGAGCGGAGGAGCGGGGTGACGTGAGAGAACTTGGGAAGGTTGAACACTAGACGGGCTGCGGCGTTCTGGATGAGTTGTAGGGGTTTAATGGCACAGGCAGGGAGCCCAGCCAACAGCGAGTTGCAGTAATCCAGACGGGAGATGACAAGTGCCTGGATTAGGACCTGCGCCGCTTCCTGTGTGAGGCAGGGTCGTACTCTGCGGATGTTGTAGAGCATGAACCTACAGGAACGGGCCACCGCCTTGATGTTAGTTGAGAACGACAGTTTGTTGTCCAGGATCACGCCAAGGTTCTTAGCGCTCTGGGAGGAGGACACAATGGAGTTGTCAACCGTGATGGCGAGATCATGGAACGGGCAGTCCTTCCCGGGAGGAAGAGCAGCTCCGTCTTGCCGAAGTTCAGCTTGAGGTGGTGATCCGTCATCCACACTGATATGTCTGCCAGACATGCAGAGATGCGATTCGCCACCTGGTCATCAGAAGGGGAAAGGAGAAGATTAATTGTGTGTCGTCTGCATAGCAATGATAGGAGAGACCATGTGAGGTTATGACAGAGCCAAGTGACTTGGTGTATAGCGAGAATAGGAGAGGGCCTAGAACAGAGCCCTGGGGGACACCAGTGGTGAGAGCGCGTGGTGAGGAGACAGATTCTCGCCACGCCACCTGGTAGGAGCGACCTGTCAGGTAGGACGCAATCCAAGCGTGGGCCACGCCGGAGATGCCCAACTCGGAGAGGGTGGAGAGGAGGATCTGATGGTTCACAGTATCGAAGGCAGCCGATAGGTCTAGAAGGATGAAAGCAGAGGAGAGAGAGTTAGCTTTAGCGGTGCGGAGCGCCTCCGTGATACAGAGAAGAGCAGTCTCAGTTGAATGACTAGTCTTGAAACCTGACTGATTTGGATCAAGAAGGTCATTCTGAGAGAGATAGCGGGAGAGCTGACCAAGGACGGCACGTTCAAGAGTTTTGGAGAGAAAAGAAAGAAGGGATACTGGTCTGTAGTTGTTGACATCGGAGGGATCGAGTGTAGGTTTTTTCAGAAGGGTGCAACTCTCGCTCTCTTGAAGACGGAAGGGACGTAGCCAGCGGTCAGGGATAAGTTGATGAGCGAGGTGAGGTAAGGGAGAAGGTCTCCGGAAATGGTCTGGAGAAGAGAGGAGGGGATAGGGTCGAGCGGGCAGGTTGTTGGGCGGCCGGCCGTCACAAGACGCGAGATTTCATCTGGAGAGAGAGGGAGAAAGAGGTCAGAGCACAGGGTAGGGCAGTGTGAGCAGAACCAGCGATGTTGTTTGACTTAGCAAACGAGGATCGGATGTCGTCGATCTTCTTTTCAAAATGGTTGACGAAGTCATCTGCAGAGAGGGGGAGGGGGGGGAGGGGAGGAGGATTCAGGAGGGAGGAGAATGTGGCAAAGAGCTTCCTAGGGTTAGAGGCAGATGCTTGGAATTTAGAGTGGTAGAAAGTGGCTTTAGCAGCAGAGACAGAGGAGGAAAATGTAGAGAGGAGGGAGTGAAAGGATGCCAGGTCCGCAGGGAGGCGAGTTTTCCTCCATTTCCGCTCGGCCTTCCGGAGCCCTGTTCTGTGAGCTCGCATTGAGTCGTCAAGCCACGGAGCGGGAGGGGAGGACCGAGCCGGCCTGGAAGATAGGGGACATAGAGAGTCAAAGGATGCAGAAAGGGAGGAGAGGAGGGTTGAGGAGGCAGAATCAGGAGATAGGTTGGAGAAGGTTTGAGCAGAGGGAAGAGATGATAGGATGGAAGAGGAGAGAGTAGCGGGGGAGAGAGAGCGAAGGTTGGGACGGCGCGATACCATCCGAGTAGGGGCAGTGTGGGAAGTGTTGGATGAGAGCGAGAGGGAAAAGGATACAAGGTAGTGGTCGGAGACTTGGAGGGGAGTTGCAATGAGGTTAGTGGAAGAACAGCATCTAGTAAAGATGAGGTCGAGCGTATTGCCTGCCTTGTGAGTAGGGGGAAGGTGAGAGGGTGAGGTCAAAAGAGGAGAGGAGTGGAAAGAAGGAGGCAGAGAGGAATGAGTCAAAGGTAGACGTGGGGAGGTTAAAGTCGCCCAGAACTGTGAGAGGTGAGCCGTCCTCAGGAAAGGAGCTTATCAAGGCATCAAGCTCATTGATGAACTCTCCGAGGGGACCTGGAGGGCGATAAATGATAAGGATGTTAAGCTTGAAAGGGCTGGTAACTGTGACAGCATGAAATTCAAAGGAGGCGATAGACAGATGGGTAAGGGGAGAAAGAGAGAATGACCACATGGGAGAGATAAGGATCCCTATGCCACCACCCCGCTGACCAGAAGCTCTCGGGGTGTGCGAGAACACGTGGGCGGACGAAGAGAGAGCAGTAGGAGTAGCAGTGTTATCTGTGGTGATCCATGTTTCTGTCAGTGCCAAGAAGTCGAGGGACTGGAGGGAGGCATAGGCTGAGATGAACTCTGCCTTGTTGGCTGCAGATCGGCAGTTCCAGAGGCTACCGGAGACCTGGAACTCCACGTGGGTCGTGCGCGCTGGGACCACCAGATTAGGGTGGCAGCGGCCACGCGGTGTGGAGCGTTTGTATGGTCTGTGCAGAGAGGAGAGAACAGGGATAGACAGACACATAGTTGACAGGCTACAGAAGAGGCTACGCTAATGCAAGGAGATTGGAATGACAAGTGGACTACACGTCTCGAATGTTCAGAAAGTTAAGCTTACGTAGCAAGAATCTTATTGACTAAAATTATTAAAAATGATACAGTACTGCTGAAGTAGGCTAGCTGGCAGTGGCTGCGTTGTTGACTTTGTAGGCTAGCTGACAGTGGCTGCGTTGTTGACACTACACTAATCAAGTCGTTCCGTTGAGTGTAGTAGTTTCTACAGTGCTGCTATTCGGGGGCTAGCTGGCTAGCTAGCAGTGTTGATTACGTTACGTTGCGTTAAAAGAACGACAATAGCTGGCTAGCTAACCTAGAAAATCGCTCTAGACTACACAATTATCTTTGATACACAGACGGCTATGTAGCTAGCTATGTAGCTAGCTACGATCAAACAAATCAAACCGTTGTGCTGTAATGAAATGAAATGAAAAATGTGATACTACCTGTGGAGCGAAGCGGAATGCGACCGGGTTGTTGAGTGCGGAAGTTCTATTCAGTAGACGTTGGCTAGCTGTTGGCTAGCTAGCAGTGTCTCCTACGTTAAGGACGACAAATAGCTGGCTAGCTAACCTCGGTAAATTAAGATAATCACTCTAAGACTACACGCTCTAAACTACACAATTATCTTGGATACGAAGACAGCAAAGACAACTATGTAGCTAGCTAACACTACACTAATCAAGTCGTTCAGTTGAGTGTAATAGTTTCTACAGTGCTGCTATTCGGTAGACGGTGGACGTTTGCTAGCTGGCTAGCTGCTGGGCAGATAGCAGTGTAGACTACGTTAGGACGACGAAATACGAAGTTGCAATAGAAGTGCTGACTGTTTCACTTTGTTGTCCTCTTTCTTTTCCTTTTTCTTCTGTCCTTCTTTTGTCCTTATTTTGTCTTCCTTTCTTCTGTTAACTAGATATTTTTTGTTGTTATTCTTTGTAAGCTAGCTAGCTTCTTCCAGGAGAGTCCCTAGCAACTGCTGTAGAATGGCATTACTGAAGAACTTATATAGGATGCCACCTTTCTGCCCTGCTAGAGCTGCCCCGGTCACCTAGGCGCTGTTACTGTGAAGAGGAAATGTCTAGCAGCAACAACGGCTCACCTGCGAACTGGTAGGCCACACAAGCTCACAGAGCGGGACTGCCAAGTGCTGAAGCGCATAAAAATTGTCTATACTAGGTTGCAACACTCACTAACGAGTTCCAAACTGCCTCTGGAAGTTCTTGTGCTGACGTTACTATCTGCCGGGAACATTGCTGAGGAGCCACACACAAGCCTAAGATCACCATGTGCAATTCCAAGCATCGGCTGGAGTGGTGTAAAGCTCGCCACCAATGGACTCTGGAGCAGTGGAAGCATGTTCTCTGGGGTGATGAAGCACCTTTCATCTGGCTGTCCGATGGACGACTCTGGGTTTGGCAGATGCCAGGAGAACGCTACCTGCCCCAATGCATAGTGCCAACTAAAGTTTGGTGGAGGAGAAATAATGGTCTGGGGCTGTTTTTCATGGTTCAGGCTAGGCCCCTTAGTTCCAGTGAAGGGAAATCTTAACACTGTGCTTCTAACTTTGTGGCAACAGTTTGGGGAAGGCCCTTACCCTTTTGAGCATGACAATGCCCCCTTGCACAAAGCGAGGTTCATACAGAAATGGTTTGTTGAGATAGGTGTGGAAGAACTTGGCAGGCCTGCACAGAGCCCTGACCTCAACCCAATCGAACACCTTTGGGATCAATTGGAACGCAGACTCTGAACCAGGCCTAATCTTATATTTAGTCCCACCTTAACCCCATCCCCCATCTCTCTTCACACCATCCAGTTTTGATTGCTGTGATGTTTCACAAAAGTTCTGAACTTTTTCTATTCTCATAGTTTCTACAGATTGTACATTTTAAAGAAATATTAGGTAAAGTTGTTTTATTATTATTATTATTATTATACTTTTCAAATCACCCAGCAGTGCTATTTTCAGAGTTCCCTCCATGTAAATGTTAAAATTCTTCAGCCATTTTTGAACTGGTGTCCAAAAACCAAGGTACATATGGACAGTACCAAAATAAATGATCAAATGATTCTGTCTCTGCAGCTAAATCTGCAGAGCTGGCATGGTTGTATCCCCCATATACAGTGCATTCAGAAAGTATTCAGACCCCTTGATTTTCTTCCCCCCACACTTTTGTTAGATTAAAGCCTTATTTTCATATTGATTAAATAAATGATTTATAAGGCTGTAACGTAACAAAGTCGAGGGGTCTGAATACTTTCCTAACGCCCTGTATATAACATCCCTGTTGGTTGCAAGAATTTTGTATAATTAATAATTGGGTCTTCCTTTCCTGTGGTGGTCCTCATGAGAGCCAGTTTCATCATAGCGCTTGATGGTTTTTGCGACTGCACTTGAATACAATATGAAAGTTCTTGAAATGTTCCGCATTGACTGATCTTCGTGTTTTAAAGTCATGATGGACTGTCATTTCTCTTTGCTTATTTGAGCTGTTCCTGCCATAATATGCACTTTGTCTTTTACCACATAGGGCTATCTTCTGTATACCACCCCTACCTTGTCTCAACACAACTGATTGGCTCAAACACATTAAGAAGGAAATAAATTCCACAAATGTACTTTTAACAAGGCACACCTGTTAATTGAAATGCATTGCAGGTGGCTACCTCGAAGTTGGTTTGAGAGAATGCTTTGCACACTTTGGCAAAGGGTGGCTACTTTGAAGAATCTCATCAAATCTATTTTGATTTTTCACTTTTTTTTAGTTACTACATGATTCCATATGTGTAATTTCATGGTTTTGATGTTTTCACTCTTATTCTACAATGTAGAAAATAGTAACAAAGAGAAACACTGGAATGAGTAGGTGTGTCCAAACTTTTGACTGGTACTGCACATAACTTTAACCCATTGTATTGTGTCCAGTACTAATGACTTATTACCACCAATCTATCGTCCATGTAAAAAAAAAAACTTTTAAAAAACTGATTAGGATTAATAATATCTGACTCTTTTTAATTCTATGCATTTTGCCAGAATGTTTGCATCACAACACTGAAGTGTAAGGGACCTGTAATTGTTTTCAATTGACTGCATCTTTATATTTATCACTTGGGTCCTGTTTTAAGTAGTTATAGGTGTGGTGAAAACGGTCCTCCGAGTACATCGAAAAAGGGTCTGCCATCCATCCCTGGAGTTTTCCCAGGCTTAAAGGCTGTAATTGCATCATCATTAGGTGAATTGCTAGCAGAATTGTTTACTTGTTGCTAAGCAGTTGCTAGGGACTCTCCTGGAAGAAGCTAGCTAGCTTACAAAGAATAACAACAAAAAATATCTAGTTAACAGAAGAAAGGAAGACAAAATAAGGACAAAAGAAGGACAGAAGAAAAAGGAAAAGAAAGAGGACAACAAAGTGAAACAGTCAGCACTTCTATTGCAACTTCGTATTTCGTCGTCCTAACGTAGTCTACACTGCTATCTGCCCAGCAGCTAGCCAGCTAGCAAACGTCCACCGTCTACCGAATAGCAGCACTGTAGAAACTATTACACTCAACTGAACGACTTGATTAGTGTAGTGTTAGCTAGCTACATAGTTGTCTTTGCTGTCTTCGTATCCAAGATAATTGTGTCCTCCCAGAGCGCTAAGAACCTTGGCGTGATCCTGGACAACACCCTGTCGTTCTCAACTAACATCAAGGCGGTGGCCCGTTCCTGTAGGTTCATGCTCTACAACATCCGCAGAGTACGACCCTGCCTCACACAGGAAGCGGCACAGGTCCTAATCCAGGCACTTGTCATCTCCCGTCTGGATTACTGCAACTCGCTGTTGGCTGGGCTCCCTGCCTGTGCCATTAAACCCCTACAACTCATCCAGAACGCCGCAGCCCGTCTGGTGTTCAACCTTCCCAAGTTCTCTCACGTCACCCCGCTCCTCCACTCTCTCCACTGGCTTCCAGTTGAAGCTCGCATCCGCTACAAGACCATGGTGCTTGCCTACGGAGCTGTGAGGGGAACGGCACCTCAGTACCTCCAGGCTCTGATCAGGCCCTACACCCAAATAAGGGCACTGTGTTCATCCACCTCTGGCCTGCTCGCCTCCCTACCACTGAGGAAGTACAGTTCCCGCTCAGCCCAGTCAAAACTGTTCGCTGCTCTGGCTCCCCAATGGTGGAACAAACTCCCTCACGACGCCAGGACAGCGGAATCAATCACCACCTTCCGGAGACACCTGAAACCCCACCTCTTTAAGGAATACCTAGGATAGGATAAAGTAATCCTTCTCACCCCCCTTAAAATATGTAGATGCACTATTGTAAAGTGGCTGTTCCACTGGATGTCATAAGGTGAATGCACCAATTTGTAAGTCGCTCTGGATAAGAGCGTCTGCTAAATGACTTAAATGTAAATGTAAATGTGTAGTTTAGAGCGTGTAGTCTTAGAGTGATTATCTTAACTTACCGAGGTTAGCTAGCCAGCTATTTGTCGTCCTTAACGTAGGAGACACTGCTAGCTAGCCAACAGCTAGCCAACGTCTACTGAATAGAACTTCCGCACTCAACAACCCGGTCGCATTCCGATTCGCTCCACAGGTAGTATCACATTTTTCATTTCATTTCATTACAGCACAACGGTTTGATTTGTTTGATCGTAGCTAGCTACATAGCTAGCTACATAGCCGTCTGTGTATCAAAGATAATTGTGTAGTCTAGAGCGATTTTCTAGGTTAGCTAGCCAGCTATTGTCGTTCTTTTAACGCAACGTAACGTAATCAACACTGCTAGCTAGCCAGCTAGCCCCGAATAGCAGCACTGTAGAAACTACTACACTCAACGGAACGACTTGATTAGTGTAGTGTCAACAACGCAGCCACTGTCAGCTAGCCTACAAAGTCAACAACGCAGCCACTGCCAGCTAGCCTGCTTCAGCAGTACTGTATCATTTTTAATAATTTTAGTCAATAAGATTCTTGCTACGTAAGCTTAACTTTCTGAACATTCGAGACGTGTAGTCCACTTGTCATTCCAATCTCCTTGCATTAGCGTAGCCTCTTCTGTAGCCTGTCAACTATGTGTCTGTCTATCCCTGTTCTCTCCTCTCTGCACAGACCATACAAACGCTCCACACCGCGTGGCCGCTGCCACCCTAATCTGGTGGTCCCAGTGCGCACGACCCACGTGGAGTTCCAGGTCTCCGGTAGCCTCTGGAACTGCCGATCTGCAGCCAACAAGGCAGAGTTCATCTCAGCCTATGCCTCCCTCCAGTCCCTCGACTTCTTGGCACTGACAGAAACATGGATCACCACAGATAACACTGCTACTCCTACTGCTCTCTCTTCGTCCGCCCACGTGTTCTCGCACACCCCGAGAGCTTCTGGTCAGCGGGGTGGTGGCATAGGGATCCTTATCTCTCCCATGTGGTCATTCTCTCTTTCTCCCCTTACCCATCTGTCTATCGCCTCCTTTGAATTTCATGCTGTCACAGTTACCAGCCCTTTCAAGCTTAACATCCTTATCATTTATCGCCCTCCAGGTCCCCTCGGAGAGTTCATCAATGAGCTTGATGCCTTGATAAGCTCCTTTCCTGAGGACGGCTCACCTCTCACAGTTCTGGGCGACTTTAACCTCCCCACGTCTACCTTTGACTCATTCCTCTCTGCCTCCTTCTTTCCACTCCTCTCCTCTTTTGACCTCACCCTCTCACCTTCCCCCCTACTCACAAGGCAGGCAATACGCTCGACCTCATCTTTACTAGATGCTGTTCTTCCACTAACCTCATTGCAACTCCCCTCCAAGTCTCCGACCACTACCTTGTATCCTTTTCCCTCTCGCTCTCATCCAACACTTCCCACACTGCCCCTACTCGGATGGTATCGCGCCGTCCCAACCTTCGCTCTCTCTCCCCCGCTACTCTCTCCTCTTCCATCCTATCATCTCTTCCCTCTGCTCAAACCTTCTCCAACCTATCTGCTGATTCTGCCTCCTCAACCCTCCTCTCCTCCCTTTCTGCATCCTTTGACTCTCTATGTCCCCTATCTTCCAGGCCGGCTCGGTCCTCCCCTCCCGCTCCGTGGCTTGACGACTCAATGCGAGCTCACAGAACAGGGCTCCGGAAGGCCGAGCGGAAATGGAGGAAAACTCGCCTCCCTGCGGACCTGGCATCCTTTCACTCCCTCCTCTCTACATTTTCCTCCTCTGTCTCTGCTGCTAAAGCCACTTTCTACCACTCTAAATTCCAAGCATCTGCCTCTAACCCTAGGAAGCTCTTTGCCACATTCTCCTCCCTCCTGAATCCTCCTCCCCCTCCCCCCTCCTCCCTCTCTGCAGATGATTTCGTCAACCATTTTGAAAAGAAGATCGACGACATCCGATCCTCGTTTGCTAAGTCAAACACCGCTGGTTCTGCTCACACTGCCCTACCCTGTGCTCTGACCTCTTTCTCCCCTCTCTCTCCAGATGAAATCTCGCGTCTTGTGACGGCCGGCCGCCCAACAACCTGCCCGCTCGACCCTATCCCCTCTCTTCTCCAGACCATTTCCGGAGACCTTCTCCCTTACCTCACCTCGCTCATCAACTTATCCCTGACCGCTGGCTACGTCCCTTCCGTCTTCAAGAGAGCGAGAGTTGCACCCCTTCTGAAAAAACCTACACTCGATCCCTCCGATGTCAACAACTACAGACCAGTATCCCTTTCTTTTCTCTCCAAAACTCTTGAACGTGCCGTCCTTGGTCAGCTCTCCCGCTATCTCTCTCAGAATGACCTTCTTGATCCAAATCAGTCAGGTTTCAAGACTAGTCATTCAACTGAGACTGCTCTTCTCTGTATCACGGAGGCGCTCCGCACCGCTAAAGCTAACTCTCTCCCTCTGCTCTCATCCTTCTAGACCTATCGGCTGCCTTCGATACTGTGAACCATCAGATCCTCCTCTCCACCCTCTCCGAGTTGGGCATCTCCGGCGCGGCCCACGCTTGGATTGCGTCCTACCTGACAGGTCGCTCCTACCAGGTGGCGTGGCGAGAATCTGTCTCCTCACCACGCGCTCTCACCACTGGTGTCCCCCAGGGCTCTGTTCTAGGCCCTCTCCTATTCTCGCTATACACCAAGTCACTTGGCTCTGTCATAACCTCACATGGTCTCTCCTATCATTGCTATGCAGACGACACACAATTAATCTTCCTTTCCCCTTCTGATGACCAGGTGGCGAATCGCATCTCTGCATGTCTGGCAGACATATCAGTGTGGATGACGGATCACCACCTCAAGCTGAACTTCGGCAAGACGGAGCTGCTCTTCCTCCCGGGGAAGGACTGCCCGTTCCATGATCTCGCCATCACGGTTGACAACTCCATTGTGTCCTCCTCCCAGAGCGCTAAGAACCTTGGCGTGATCCTGGACAACAAACTGTCGTTCTCAACTAACATCAAGGCGGTGGCCCGTTCCTGTAGGTTCATGCTCTACAACATCCGCAGAGTACGACCCTGCCTCACACAGGAAGCGGCGCAGGTCCTAATCCAGGCACTTGTCATCTCCCGTCTGGATTACTGCAACTCGCTGTTGGCTGGGCTCCCTGCCTGTGCCATTAAACCCCTACAACTCAATATTTAGATGCACTATTGTAAAGTGGTTGTTCCACTGGATGTCATAAGGTGAATGCACCAATTTGTAAGTCGCTCTGGATAAGAGCGTCTGCTAAATGACTTAAATGTAAATGTAAATGTAAATCATTTGGCCTTCACATGAGTCTTTCTGTACAGATGTTAATTTGACATTATTAATAGAAAGAAAAATCCATACAATTTAACTTTGGTGAGTGGAGATGGAGGAGACTGAAATGAACACATGCTTTAAAGTACTTTGCTTCCTGTTTGAAAATATGGTTTGGTGAATCATGGCTGGCTCCATTTTGTAACAAGTTTCAGTCAATTATTTTTGGTATCATTTCTATGGTGAAGATTTAAATAATAATTTGGTGCATTTTTTCCCTCATATATTCTATCCAGTTTGCTGTATTTTTATAATATACTACACTTGATTTTTCTTGAATAAGTTCCTCCATTTATTTTTGTTTTCCCTCTAACCTATTCTGTGCCTCTATGGTACAGTTTTTATTGCTATCTGTACTGTTGGTCCTTCTATTTCCTTTGTTAATATGAACTATTTTGACCTAAATTGCTTTTGTTTTAAATATTAGTATTGAATTGCATGTCCTCTAAAGGCACATTTTAGAAGTGTCTAAAACAATAAGGGGATCTGCTGTACCTATGTTGGGGGGAAAAGTCAGTTTTCAATATTCTCCCATGTGGAAATTCTGTCATAGTAATGTATATGCCAATTTATTTGATGGTCTGACCGCATTCTGTCCCCTATCAATACTTTCTAGACTTTCTGGGGCCAGCGAGAATGACATAATAGTAGTCAAGATGACTGGATTGATTGAGCCCCCGCCATGTATATCTCACTAGGTCAGGATATTTAAAGGTCCGTATATCCACTAGTTCTAATATATCCATGATATTCGTGATTTCCTTAAGTGCATGTGGGTGATCGTTTTGTAGTGTGATTTCCTTTACGGTCCATTTAGGTATTTAAACCGCATTATAATCTCCCACCATAATAACTAGTGCTTTTAGGCTTCATCAATTATTGTATATTTTCAAAGAATTGTCATTATTTGGACCTTATAGATTAATGAGACATGTGTTTATGGTCCAATAAAAAATAGAAATCAGTCTGTTTTCTTATAGATCTGTTTGGACAATTTGCACATTTGGATCAAAATTGTTAATATCATCACCCCTTTTAAGTTTCTTTGCCCATAGAAGTATATTTCAACATTTTCAGTAAAATAACATCAAATTGATCAGAAATATCGTGTAAGGCATTGTTAATGTTGTAAATTACTATTGTAGCTGGAAATGGCAGATTTTTTAATGGAATATCTACATTGGCGTACAGAGGCCCATTGTCAGCAACCATCATTCCTGTGTTCCAATGGCACGTTGTGTTAGTTATCCAAGTTTATCATTTTAAAAGGCGAATTGATCATTAGAAAACCGTTTTGCAATTATGTTAGCACAGCTGAAAACTGTTGTTCTGATTTAAAAGAAGCAATAAAACCGGCCTTTAGGCTAGTTGAGTATCTGGAGCATCAGCATTTGTGGATTCAATTACAGGCTCAAAATGGCCAGAAACAAAGCACTTTCTTCTGAAACTCATCAGTCTATTCTTGCTCTGAGAAATGAAGGCTATTCCATGTGAGAAACTGCCAAGAAACTGAAGATCTCGTACAACGCTGTGTACTACTCCCTTCACAGAACAGCTCAAACTGGACCTAACCAGAATAGAAAGAGGAGTGAGAGGCCCCAGTGCACAAATGAGCAAGAGGACAAGTACATTAGAGTGTCTAGTTTGAGAAACAGACGCCTCACAAGTCCATAACTGACAACTTCATTAAATAGTACCTGCAAAACACCTGTTTCAACAGCGAAGAGGCAACTCCAGGATGCTGGCCTTCTTGCCTGAGAAATTTAATTCCAAATCAATACATTAAAACAATTAATTTTACCTTTTGTTTAACTAGGCAAGTCATTTAAAACAAGTTCTTATTTACAATGACAGCCTACACAAGCCAAACTCTGACGACGCTGGGCCAATTGTGCGCCGCCCTATGGGACTCCCAATCACAGCCGGTTGTGATACAGTCTTGATTTGAACCAGGTTGTCTGTAGTGACGCCTCTGGCGCTGAGATGCACTGCGCCACTTCGGAGCCCTAACCCTTCAGAGTTAAAGTAACAGACACATCTCAACATCAACTGTTCAGAGCATGAATCAGGCCTTCATGGTTGAATTGCTGCAAAGACACCACCACTAAAGGACACCAATAATAAGAAGAGACTTGCTTGGGCCAAGAAACATGAGTGGAAATCTGCCCTTTTTTGATTTTTTTTTTAAACTACGCAAGTCAGTTAAGAACATTCTTATTTTCAATGACAGCCTAGCAACAGTGGGTTAACTGCCTGTTCAGGGGCAGAATGACAGATTTGTACCTTGTCAGCTCAGGGATTTGAACGTGCAACCTTTTCAGTTACTAGTCCAATGCTCTAACCACTAGGCTACCCTGCCGCCTCCTGCTGATCTCCACATGTGTGGTTCCCACCGTGAAGCATGGAGGAGATGGTGTGATGGTGCTTTGCTGGTGACACTGTCTGTGATTTATTTAGAATTCAAGGCACACTTAACCAGAGTACCACAGCATTCTGCAGCAATACGCCATCCCATCTGGTTTACGCGTACTGGGACAATCATTTGTTTTTCAACAGAACAATGACCCAATACACCTGCAGGCTGTGTAAAGGATATTTGACCAAGAAGAAGAGTGATGGAGTGCTGCGTCAGCTGACCTGGCCTCCACCATCACCCGACTTCAACCCAATTGAGATGGTTTGGGATGAGTTTGACCACCAAGTGATGGAAAAGCAACCAACAAGTGCACAGCATATGTGGGAACAACTTCAAGAATGTTGGAAAAGCAGGTGAAGCTGGTTGAGAGAATTCCAAGAGTGTGCAAAGCTGCCATCAGGGCAAAGTGTGGCTACTTTGAAGAATCTAAAATATATTTTGTTTTTTACACTTTTTTTGGATACTACATAATTCCATATGTGTTAATTCATAGTTTTTGTCTTCACTGTTATTTATTCGACAATGTAGAAAATAGTTTTAAAAATTAAAGAAACTGTTCCACGTGTGCAGAAAACATGGATGCCGATTAGGGCAGCACCCCGCACTTCTCTGGTTCAGAGTGTTTGGGTTAACTGCAGAAGACATATATTTCAGTTGAATGCATTCAGTCGTACAACTGACTAGGTATCCCCCTTTCCCACAAACAACCACAAGCTCAGATGTTCAACAGTTGTTCCATCCCAGAGTGCAACTCAAGAAAGGACTTGATGTGTGAATGCATAAACAGTTGTAGCTGTTTGAGAGGCATGCAAATTTGCACACAAGCGGAAATCAAGATGGCCATCAAGGAACTTCACTGGACTTTATGCAAACTGGAAACCATATATCCTGAGCCTGCATTTATTGTAGTCGGGATTTTAACAAAGCAAATTTGAGGAAAAGGCTTCCTAAATTCTATCAGCATATCGACTGTAGTACTGTTAAAGGAATTAAATTGCTCTGTTTAATACCCAATTAAAATTACACTGTCAATTCATAAGGATTTGTAAGACCCTTATTCTATAATAATGGACAGAGCCCAGTCTTAAAGTCAATCAGCAGAGTTTATTCACGAGAGTACTGAACACGATACAGGTTACCACAGGTTATAAACTGAAAATGACGTCATTAGTTCCAGTACCACCCTGGTACAAAGGCAGTATCTCAAGCCTTCCCATGTTGTTTCCCTACCAATTTAATATAATTTGAGTCAAGGTCTTCTTGTGTAGATAAGCATTCTAGCCAGTCTGAAGATATCGTTCATTCATTTCTACGGAACACACCGTCATTGTTCTAACTCTTGACCACATTTACACACATTATATTCAGTACTGGGATCAAGAAAGAAAACTCATACATGTACAGCAACATAATAGTATTCTGATTAGTACATATATAGTAACATAATAGTATTCGGATTAGTACATATACAGTAACATAATAGTATTCTGATTAGTCAGTCCTGATTGAAATGTATACATAATTAGTCATCATTGATTAAAAAAATTCCATTCCCCTCACTCTGGAGTGAGTACTACGAGACGTATGTAATTACGGACTACCAAAGGGGAAACCAGCTACGTCGTGGACACCGACACCTTGCTCCCAGACAAGCTAATCACGTTCTTTGCTCGCTTTGAGGATAACACAGTGCCACCGAGGCGGACTGCGGGCTCTTCTTCTCCGTGGCCGATGTGAGTAAGACATTTAAACATGTTATCCCTCACAAGGCTGCCGGCCCAGGCGCCGCGTCCTCAGAGCATGCGCAGACAACCTGACTGGTGTCTTTATAGACATATTCAATCTCCCTATTCGAAGTCTGCTGTCCCCACATGCTTCAAGACTGCTACCAATGTTCCTGTTCCCAAGAATGCAAAGGTAACTGAACGAAATGACTATCGCCCAGTAGCACTCACTTCTGTGATCATGAAGTGCATTGAGAGACTAGTCAAGGATCATATCACCACCTTTCCTGTCACCCTAGACCAGGACTGGGCAAAGGCCGGTGTTGTGCCGAAAATCTCCCCCTTGACAAAATTCGTCACCCTCCCATGTCTTATTCGACTAATAGTTGTTCTGAAGTGTTTATTGCTTGCCTACATTTTACTCCCTCTATGTTTTAATATAACACACATACATACATTAATAATTTCGGTTGCGTATCCTGATATGAAGTTTGTTCTATAGAAAGTGTTTGAAACAAAATTAAGAAAATTAGAAGGGGGGAGGCTTTCGGCAAGGCCATTTTCTTTCCTGCCGAAATCCGCCCACCCTTCTAATTTCCTTAATTTTGTGGCTAAAGTCAAATACTTCCTGTGGCACACACTAATTTGTAAGTCGCTCTGGATAAGAGCGTCTGCTAAATGACCTAAATGTAATGTAAATGTACTGGTCAACATGAGCTACCAAAATGATTCTGATGTGTGCCAGGTCTTGCAGTCCCAAGATAGAAGGGGGCAAGAAACATTTCAGAACAACTACGAGTCGAATAAGACATGGGAGAGATGACGAATTTTGGAAAATAGATTTATTTATAGACTAATACACTTGAAACAAATAGCCAAACCGAAAACTGCAGACATTACTGGTGCCTCCCTCGCGATCAACCCGGAATTGAAATCAAATTAAACACAGCAAAGCGTGATCAGAAATCTCAACTAGCAAGCAAGTCGCTGCAATGAAGAATTGAGTGCGTGCGCGTTCACGCGAAGGGGGGGATTCTGACAGTGGGAGATTTTCGCACCTGTCCATACGCTGCCCGCGACCCGATTCAATACCGCCTGCGGAATGTGTAATGATTTAAATCCCACCGCTTGTGGGATGTTTATTTTGAAGGCACGTATAAATTACAACTGCAGGAGGACAGACAGTGACTGACAGGCTGACACACACGTCACAGTTACAAATAGTATATGTCTATTTTTTGCGCAATTTCTATCTAATGAATATAGGGTGTATTTTGGCCTTTTTGGACATCGGATGCAGATGTATAGCCTTCAAGGGAAAATTACTCTTCCTGACCCGCCAAGTAGAAGCCAACAATCTCATCCACCTTCTGACACTACCAGTCTGTTCCCTATCAGATGACCACGCTGCTGCGTGCTTTCATTGTTTTTGAGGATTTCAAAATGTTGGTAAATGACATGCTGTTGGTTTCCTTTCCTTTCACCTTCAATGTGGAAACGCTCCCACTGACCTGCAACTTGAGCTTATTGATCTTCAGTCTGACGCAGTGATTGGAGAATTCTTCAAAACAACATCACTGACCGAGGTTCTACGCATCTCTCGATGAACAATACTTTCCAAAGATTAGGAGTCATGCTCAGAAGATGTTTGTATTGTTTGGGTCAACCTATGTATATGTGAACAGCCATCTTTTTTTCAGTGATGAAATATAACAAGTCAAGGCACAGATCATCTCTTACTGACTCTCACCAATCCTGCGCATAGCGACATCAAACTATACCTGACTTCACTGCTCTAGTCAATGCCCATCAGAGACTTACACTGATTGAGTAGTTTAAATGTACGCCGCAGCCCGACTAGTGTTCAACCTTCCCAAGTTCTCTCACGTCACCCCGCTCCTCCGCTCTCTCCACTGGCTTCCAGTTGAAGCTCGCATCCGCTACAAGACCATGGTGCTTGCCTACGGAGCTGTGAGGGGAACGGCACCTCAGTACCTCCAGGCTCTGATCAGGCCCTACACCCAAATAAGGGCACTGCGTTCATCCACCTCTGGCCTGCTCGCCTCCCTACCACTGAGGAAGTACAGTTCCCGCTCAGCTCAGTCAAAACTGTTCGCTGCTCTGGCTCCCCAATGGTGGAACAAACTCCCTCATGACGCCAGGACAGCGGAGTCAATCACCACCTTCCGGAGACACCTGAAACCCCACCTCTTTAAGGAATACCTAGGATAGGATAAAGTAATCCTTCTCACCCCCTCCCCCCTTAAAATATTTAGATGCACTATTGTAAAGTGGTTGTTCCACTGGATGTCATAAGGTGAATGCACCAATTTGTAAGTCGCTCTGGATAAGAGAGTCTGCTAAATGACTTAAATGTAAATGTAAATGTAAATGTAATGTTGAGCTCTTTTTGTTTTTGTGCATACCCGTTAACAAGAGTTCTGTCCATGGTGCTGAATGCATGTGTACTTTTCCCTCCGTGTAATTCATTGCATGTTTAAGGAAAATACCTACCAAAAGGTGAACATGGATGTGGTTTATTTCGGGGCATGTTAAAAAAGTGAAGTAGCATATCTGGAAGTGATTTACAGTAGATATATCTGTCAACACAGTCATACACATGTATAATCCTGTAATATGATTCTGGCCTGCGATGGCAAAAAATATATTTGAATGTGGCCCTCCATGGAAAATAATTGCCCAGGCCTGCCCTAAACCCACTCCAATTTGCTTACCACCAAAATAGATCCACAGACGATGCAATCTCCATCACACTGCATGCTGCCCTATTACATCTGGACAAGATGAATACCTATTTAAGAATGCTGTTCGTTGACTATAGCTCAGCATTCAACACTATAGTACCCAAAACTATAGTACCCAGGTGGGGCCACACAAGGGTGTTTGCTCAGCCACCTCCTGTACTCCCTGTTCACCCATGACTGTGTGACGATGTACGCCTCCAACTCAATCATCAAGTTTGCAGAAGACAACAATAGTAGGCTTGACTACCAACAATGACGAGACAGCCTACAGGGAGGGGGTGAGGGCACTGGGAGTGTGGTGTCAGGAAAATAATCTCACTCAACGTCAACAAAACAAAGGAGATGATCGTGGACTTCAGGAAACAGCAGAGGGAGCACCCCTCAATCCACATCAAAGGGACACCAGTGGAGAAGCTGAGAAGTTCCTCGGCGTACACATCACCAACAAACTGAAAAGGACCACCTACATAGACATTGTTGTGAAGAAGGAGGCTGAAGAAATGTGGCGTGTCACCTAAAACCCTCACAAACCTTTATAGATGCACAAGTGAGCATCCAGTTGGGCTGAATCACTGCTACACCGCCCACAACCGTAGGGCTCTCCAGAGGGTGGTGCGGTCTTTACAACGCATCACTGGGGGCAAACTACCTGCCCTCCAGTACACACACCTACAGCACCCGATGTCACAGGAAGGCCAGATAGATCATCAAGGACAAAACACTTGAGCCACTGCCTGTTCACCCCGCTATCATCCAGTTTGCGAGGTCAGTACAGGTGCTGGGACCGAGACTGAAAAACAGCTTATATCTCAAGGCCATCAGACTGTTAAATAGCCATCACTAGCACAGAGAGACTGCAGCCTACATACACAGACACAGCCTACATACCCGTCCATATATTTATATATTCTTAATTCCATTCCTTTACTTAGATGTGTGTATTAGGTATGTTGTGAAATTGTTAAATATTACTTGTTAGATATTGCTGCACTTTCAGAACTAGAAGCACAAGCATTTCGCTACACCCGCAATAACATCTGCTAAACACGTGTATGTGACAAATTCAAATCAAATTTGTTACTCCCTTCCCCTGAAACACCTACGCTGGTCCCCTGTTGTGACCATTTCCACAAGCATCTCTATGCAGTCAGAACTTTGATTATTTTGTGCCACCAGGGCCACAATT
The DNA here is from genome assembly GCF_021184085.1 of Oncorhynchus gorbuscha. Taxonomy (NCBI): domain Eukaryota; kingdom Metazoa; phylum Chordata; class Actinopteri; order Salmoniformes; family Salmonidae; genus Oncorhynchus; species Oncorhynchus gorbuscha. The sequence goes on along the minus strand of NC_060198.1, from coordinate 24,992,037 downwards.
CTCCCCCTCTCTGATTGTCCAAGTGTGACCCCTCCCCATGGGTTACTGCAGCTAGTGTTGCCAGCACGACCTGGGTGGGGGCAGCCCACCGGCTAGGCACAAGGTTCTCATTAGCAGCTGTGACAAATGTATTTTATGTTACGCTCACCCATCCGGGGGCTTTGGCTTTGTAAGGCCAGGCAGGCTCAGAATCTTGAGTGGGTGGTGCTTCTTTAGTGGGTCTCTGACTGCATATTTCTGCCTTGGCTTCTTGCCGTAGGCCTATAAAACACAAGGACTTCTCAGTGTATGGGTCACTCAGGTGGATGTCTAGGGTATATGGTCGGGGACCATTCAATCATGATAGGACAAAATGTATATCCCATATCGGCACAAAAAGAAAAGCCCTCTCATATTGGTTTGCTTACCCTGTAAGCAGTTTATGGACAAGGTGTGACCATGCTTTGTTTTTGTTTTTACCCAGCCACTGTGTCAAATGCTAACTTGTCAGTATATGTGGTACAAATCCAATGCAAATTAATGCTACCTATATTAGCATTTTCAGGTCTTCATGTCCAAATCCATCCATGATTAACTCAAGTTGAGGAACTGATACATTTGAATTGGTTAAAATCTGCTTTTCTAAACCCCTGTTCTGTATGTGTGGCTGCTCTGTGAGCCGATGCCTATATGTTTTAAGTGAAAAATTGAGAAAGAGGCAGCCAAGGTTAAATGACAGAATAAACCAACAGCACACAGGTGTCATCAGAAGAGGCTTTATTTAGGTGCGCGGTAACTGAGGCCAGAGTGAAGGGCCTCCCCATGGTTAAAAAGAACAGATCAACTGCCAAACCCTCAGCCCCAACCTCCTAAACAGGTGATAGGTGTAAGTAATATAATGTAGTGAAAATTCAATCTGGCCTATCACAGGGCAAAGTGGAGGTATTACTACATCACCACTTACCCAATTACACCAGAACTACACATTGCCTAAGGGTTAAGGGTGGGTTTGATACAACTGCTCTGATATAACCTTGGGCCACATCTAATGACACATCTGAGTTTCAGGAGAGATGACTGTAAACACTGACTTCTGTACAAAAACAAAACTCCACGCGAGTCAAATTCCCCCCCCCCCCACCCAGTCTCGCTTAAGAAAACAAAAAACAGAAGAAATATGCTGTACAATTCATCAATTCACCTCAACTACAGTAGCAGACTCCATTTCTGTCTCCATTTACACCCGTTCTCAGATTTACAAAAACAAATTAAATAATCTCCTTGCATCTTACATAAAATAGAGTCTCCATATTATTTAGCTATTTACACATAGAATATTTACATTACAGCTTTATCGTACAGGCATTGCCAGGCAGCCCTCCGCGAAGGTCGTGACCCAGGGATCCTGAGAGATTTGCAGGCAAACAAGTGTTGTCAGCGTCACTGGGTCCATTTTCAACGAGAAAATTCATCAATCAGCATATTAGAAACTATGGTGCAGTACAAGTGGCCATGATGATGGTACCATGCCTATAAAATAAAATGGGCCTTGGTTCTTTTGTTGAGAGTTGTGAGACAATGGCTTTGTTAAATTGCGATAAAAATCATACTGAACTGAACTATACTGAACATTTTGTACAATCACAAACAATTCTCATGCTGTATTTATTATCCTCATTGAAATGTACCCTGAGGTCAGGCAAAAGTGCTTGGTTGATACAAATATGTTGGCTGCCATCATCTGTACTGTACATAAAGAAGAGTTTGTCTTGTGATGGTGAACCTGAGGCCTCAGTCTGAACCCCCCCCCCAAAGGGTGGGATTATCAAGAGCTGTCAATCAACAACTGACTCAGCCAATGAGAGATCTTTTATGTGGGGAGCCAATAAGCCCGCAGCACAAATGGGGTTCAGAGACTTTTCATTCCACCATCAGTCAGAATAGCACATCTTCTTGTGACACGGTGGAAGCTTTTGTTCAGAGGTATAAACTCTGGGTTTATTTTATCCCAGAAGTACTAGTACAGGAGTATATTTTCTATTATCCAATTGTCGCTGACTCGTTGAGGGCTGCCACTGAGTGGTCGGTGGTAAGTGCCCATGTTGGCTGGAGGGGAGGGGTCAAGAGTTAGAGGTCACAGGGTTAGATTGTCTCACGTCCGAGTAGTTCACAGAGAAAAGGTGGGGCAATAGCAGGAATACAGTCTGTCTGGGGGTCAAATGTCATAGAGACTTCAGTTCAACTGGTCTAGTAAAACAAAGCCGGCCTTTCCCCATTTGGGCTAACCATCCTGGTTTGGGTAAGTTCAGAAAGGTTCAGTTGGGGAAGGGGGTTTGGTGGCAGTGCAAACTGGACAGGCTTCACTTGGACGTGAAAGCAAAAGCATGACTTGGTGTTGGGGAAACAAAAACAAATCAAACAAAAGTCTACTATTCATTCATCCTCTGCACAAAATGGCTGTCCAATCTGCTACTCAAGTCAGTCCTGAAACCTCCTGCCCTCCTCATACATCAACATGCTCACAAAGTCACAAGGCTTCAAAGAAAAGAGTTCCAGTCATTTTTCTCAGCCGTTTCCAGCAGTCTGAGTATTGTACACAAAATCAGCGGTGGCTCGTGACAAACAGACCGGGAAGAGTGTGGGAGGGAGCCAGGAAAACACAGAGCATAGCAAAGTTACAAAAATGGCTAGCTGATTCATCCAATCAGAGTTGAGGCCATTGAGGAGGGCAGAGTTGCAGTGGAGAAGGGGGGGGGGGGTGAGTATGGGCGATCTCCCTCTCTCTCGTCCCTCTTCTTACACTTTCTCTCACATGTCTTTGGGCTCCATCTTGCAGGACATTTCAAAGAGCAGGTTCTGATTGTCAATGACCTGCAGCTGGCGAATGTAGGCCTTGGTCTGGAGGTGAGAGGGGGAAGGCTCTGCATCCAAAGCTACGAGAGAGAGGTCAGTTCATTAGTTAAACATACCCCCCAACAAAACAATTTAAGCAGTAATCATATTTCACCACCAAGATCAGGGTCCCTCAACTGGCGTCCTGTCCCGCAGGTGGTTTTTTTGCCCCCCCCCAAGTTTTTAGCACAAAAATATATTTTTTGTATAATTATTATTATTAGACATTAAAGTTTGTAAAAACACCAGGAAATAAGCTCCAAGTTATTTAAAAAAAATTGAAACCCAGTTCCCAAGTATTCCCACTCATAATAGAGAGGCACGTGATCGTATTCAATATAGGCAAGGTTTGAAATGATTATGTTTGGGATACTTTCGGTCAATTTGCAGTCTACAAATTATTTGTAATTATATTCCTGCCATCCGCAAAATATATATATATATATAAATCTAGTTGATGATCCCTGCGCTATATGGTAGTGTAACCCCCAGAGAAGCTGCTGTGGCGTGCAATGTCCTGATCTCACCACCGGGCGGCGGCAGATACCCCACTAATTCCACTTGACCTAACTAGAGGATCGCAGCAGCATCTGCTCACGACGAGCCCACACAATGCAGCAGGCAAAGAAACTGGTTTGATTCAGTTCTAACCAACAGCAAAACACTTTGTCAGGCAGGCTATCAATAGCCTCAACTTGTCATTTCCCATTATGGGTGCAGCAAATCCTTCTTGGATGCATCGTTATCCTCCTCTGTGCCACCATCACAACAGCAATCTATAGGATAAGATGGCCATTTTACTACTGAGCCCAAAGGGCCATTTTGAAGCTGTTCCCTTTTTTTGGGGGGGGGGGGGGTTCAATGGGTTTGTGAATGTGGTGTATGCCTGAATGTAGACTATACCTGTCGGAGAACACGGGGTTAAATGTGTGCTCTAGCTCGCTAAGCAGAAGTAACCTATACCTAATGGAATGAGATGACCATTGTCAAAGTCACTCAGGTAGAGAGCAGAAAAAAAGAGATGGGGAGAAAGCTGGTGAAAAATAGAGGGATTGAAATGAGGGAGAGCGACCCCTGCGGTCATCCAACGAGGCACTTTGTGATACATTCCATGCAAGTCCATTAGGGTACAGTGGTCATCTCAGACAATGTACCGCTGTATCTAAGCCCTGTAGGACTTATGCATCTAAGCCCAGATTCACTATAGCACTGTGTACCATATAATACACATCTAAAAAAAGTGTTTCAGCACTTCCTGCAACTGGTCTGAGGATCCCGAAGGAAGACGATGGAATATCCCAGAGTGAAAATAAACCCCATTTTGAGAAACCCAGAGTGAAAAGAAACCCCATTTTGTCACTTTCAGGCAGAAGCTTTTCAACCTCAGGTTCTACCCACCACAGTTTACGTCAAGTCTTGTTTGTGTTCTTTATACAGCACAAAAGGAGCTTAAGCCTCGGAATTAACTTGTCATTTAATAGACAGAACTAGATCTGTAACTAGATCTAAAAGTGAAATACAACAACAACAAAAACATTAACCCTATCCTGGCCGAGGCAACATTATGCACTGATTAAGGTCATGGTATGCCGTGAAGCAGTGAGGCTTGGCTCTGGTCTCACGTCGCAAGTTTTAACGTCACGTACACACGTACAGTGAAATGCCTTTCTTGTAAAGCTCCACAACCCAACAACGCTTTACTCCATATCAATGGAGCAGTACAAATAAGGTACAGTACCTTACGGTTATTTTAGTGGTGTTCAACATGGTGTGGTGTTCGTCCATTAGCAAGTGCACTGCGTCAGGAGTGTTACCATGAGGAGCATTCACATTTTTTTCCCAAATATCTAGACGTAGTGTATTTTTCTACATGTAACATGCTTGTACATGTGAAGAATCCTCAGCTGGTATAAAACCTCTGCATGTTGTGTTGTATGTAGACAGGTCAAGTTGTTCACCTGCTGTGAAACCCTCTCTCTTTATGCCCCATGTCAATAAATACACAGCGATAAGAGGGTGGCGAAAGCCAGCGTTCTACTGGGTTATCGAGTGTCTTTGCGTTTAGAGTCTTATATCACGTCAGCAATCTCTTGTGTGCGTTGATCGGGGCACAGCGTTAGACTGGACGTGGGCCGGACGTCGCTGATCTTAGTGTGGCCGACAGCGTCGCGCTTTACTGAAACTAATGAGCGGAGTAGCGCACGAGCGTCATACAAATTAATCGCACTGACGCTTGGGGATGCTGGCTCTTTAAAAAATAGTGGACCGGGCTGTGAGATGTGTTGTGTAACCTTGAGAGTGATGTTGAGTGTTAAGCATGCTAGACGATGCGATACCAACATTAGCGAGTGTTTTAGCATGTGATGCTACGTGACAATAATGATATTGAGCATTTAACATGCTAGGCTGTGTGATAGCCATGTCGCAGGGTTTTGAGCTGTACCCAGTGCGGTGACTTCATGTTCGTGGGCGTTTATGCAAACTAGGCCATGTAATGAATGATAATGTTAAAGTGTTAAACTCAACTTAGTGGAGTGTTTTAGCAAGGTGGTTTGTCAGACATATCATTCATTATGGGTGGAGAATGCCTGTGTGGGTGTGTAGTGGTCGCGAATGGCGGTTGTGTGATTGAATGGCCCCCGAGGCCTGTGCTGTTCTAAACAGATGGCAGGGTGGAGCTCGGCTCCTTCAAGACTACTCTTAACAGACAGGTGTGCCTGTGGCCATTAACGCTTACCTAGTTGGGAGCTCCTGTATCGTCTGATGCTCCTCACCATCTCTGCAACTTTATGCTGGAAGAGAGAGGAGACGCGTGTAGTAATGTGTAGTAAGACAGTAGTCAGGGAAATCGTGAGGGGGGGGGTAACTTTTTTGTCCAGGGAATCACGCCGATTGTGCCGAATAGAAACAGACATGTATTTCTTTGGCTATTCTGTCAATGGCTGAACGTACACTCACCATCTTCTCAAAATTGACAAGCTCCCCATGAAACGACTTGCAGCTCTCGTGGAGGAAGGTCAGATCTGAGAGAGAGAAGAAAGAAAGAAGAGGGAGAGAGAGAGAGAGAGAGAGAAAAAGAAGAGACAGGGAGAGAAAGGTAAACACACAGTGAAGGCAGGGAACAGTTAAGTAATGGCTTGTGGACACCTGCCCCAGCAGCTGCCCTCGTCTACCGGTGCTTTAGCCCATAGACGGAGGACAGGTACGACCGAGAGGGAGACAAGCCAAAGAGTCACAATCCGTGATCCCTTCATAGGAACTGGAAATTGCGGGTGCTGGGTAAAAGGGGGGCATGTTTAATCGAGACGATACGCCCAGTCAGGAAGAATGTTCTGAATGCTGCTAGACCTGGGGGAGGGAGGGTGTTTGTGCGTGTGGTGGAGGGAGGGAGGGAGGGAGGTGAGGCGATACGCTAATGTGACCTCTTTCACCCCTGGACTAAAGATGCTAGGAGCTGAGCTTTAAGAGCTGCACACTGGACAGCAGGCACACCTTCTCTTCCCAAACACACACACACACACAGATTAACTTTGCCAACCAACTCTATCACACACATAGCAAGCATATGCATCTCCCTCCCTCACTCCCCCACAGAGAGAGAGAAAAGCCAGATGAATCTTACTCTTCAACATACACATGCCTGCTTTAACTGTTCAGTTATTTAACCACAGAGATGAACGGACAAAGGCTATCGTTCTGAACCAGCGAGTGTGGTACCAGGAAGCCCTCACTGAGCTGTCAGGTTACGCACAATAATACACTCCTGCTATAACATAACGTCCAATAACATGTTCAAAATGCTTCACCCTGCCACCCAGGTCAGAGTGAAATATCACTGAGGTTGTACTAGCATTTAAAAAGGTGCCACACCTAGAACTTCTCCCCCTTGTGGAACCTAGGGTAATTGCAACAGCAATCGGCTGCATTCAAAACAATATCTCCCAGTCTTCTCATTGAGCTTTAGTCTTTCACTTTTGGTTTTGGTCCAAACAGCTGTAAAAACTATTTTTTTGTTATTGAAAATATATTTCACAGCGATTTAGTACAATGATTTGCTACAGTATTCAGTGCTTGTTTTCTCAAACTGAAATTGAGTGAACGGTGTAGAATATTAGTAACCAGGACATGACGGAGCGATTTCTACATGGCCACTCGACCTGGTTTCCACTAGATAACACAGCCACAGCTTTCCCATTTTGTCAACAGATGCCGCTCCTACGGGAGAAATCAATAGACAAAAATCACAACACGGGTGGGTAGTACCTTGTCCATTCCACTATTACTGCTGACATATTATGGACATTTTCTGATGCAGATTTTTTTTTCAAATCCTATGGGTTGCACCATTTATTATTTTATTTATCTGTTATTTTAACCAGGTAAGTTGACTGAGAACACGTTCTCATTTACAGCAACAACCTGGGGAATAGTTACAGGGGAGAGGAGGGGGTGAATGAGCCAATCGTAAACTGGGGATGATTAGGTGACCGTGATGGTTTGTGGGCCAAATTGGGAACTTAGCCAGGACACCGGGGTTAACACCCCTACTCTTACGATAAGTGCCATGGGATCTTTAATGACCACAGAGTCAGGACACCCGTTTAACGTCCCATCCGAAAGACAGCACCCTACACAGGGCAGTGTCCCCAATCACTGCCCTGGGGCATTGGGATATTTTTTAGACCAGAGGAAAGAGTGCCTCCTACTGGCCCTCCAACACCACTTCCAGCAGCATCTGGTCTCCCATCCAGGGACTGACCAAGACCAAAGCTGTTTAGCTTCAGAAGCAAGCCAGCAGTGACATGCTGGTGACCATTAAGAAACATTCAGCAATACAAATAGCAATGCTTATGCAGTATGGTTGTTAAGCTGCTAGCCAGCAGATGTGTCCTACCCATAGAGAATGAGAGTACTCTAGTGCCCAAAAGCCTATTTTAGCATGGGCAACACCATTCAGGACTTTCAGCCTTTTGTAGTCAACTGGGTGGGAGTGGGTTAAAGGGATAGTTCAGATTGCTGTACCTTGTCCATAGACTGCTTACAGGCTAAAGAAACCAATGTGTTATTTCTTAATTTGGGTGAACTATCCCTTTTATGAAAGATCACATAATTCTATCTAGGTAATCAGGAGGGATTAGCTAAATGAATTATACTTGTGCGCAAACATTTCATAACTGCAGGTGGCACTATGCGCCATTTCAGTTTGTTCGCCAACTGATAAAAACAGTACAAGAAAATCGACAACTACAAAATGGAGATGTCCTCAATTGCGCTGCCCGTGTGCGCTCACAGACGCCACAATGGGACAGATACAAAGATGAGTCCTCTATCATTCTCTATGGTCCTATTATGAAAAAGTGGAAGCATCTAGCTGTGTAAGGAGTCGACCTGGTAGCCGTAGGAGTTGATTTTTTTAAAGTACGTACGTTGTCTTGTACGTTTGTCTTATGAAGTTCATGGTCCTCTGTAGCTCAGTTGGAAGAGCATGGTAATTGCAACACCGGGATAGTGGGTACGATCCCCGGGACCAACCAAATGTTTTTTTTAAATGTACGCACACATGACTAAGTCACTTCGGATAAAAATCCTCATTATTATTTCACGTGAACATTTTAGTCATTTAGCAGACACTCTTCTCCAAAGCGACTTACGGTAAGTGAGTGGATAGTGTAAAAAAATTTTTTTTTAAAGTTGGTCCCCCATGAGAATCAAACCCACAACCCTGGTGCCATGCTCTACCAACAGAGCTACATTATTAATATTACAGTACACCAAAACCATTCTGTGATTCTATTGGACCATTGGTGAAAAACAGCTGCATTAAAATACTACAACGTTAGATTGAATTGATCTTCAAATAAGGAAGAGACTTGAGAGCAGCCCTGTATAGGAAACTAGGAACTGGCGTCATTCTTAACTTGACATTATATTGGAGCCTGGTATACACAGCATTCAAATATAAAAACATTCCACACATGTTTTTGGTGTCTAAGTGACATTGACAAGAGAGCTTTTATACTCAATGTGTGTGTGTGTGAGAGAGAGAGAGAAAACGAGACAAGCACACACTTAAGTGTAATATACTACACATTAAGGAAATTGCACACACAGTATTATGGTGTAGAATGATGTAAGTACATAACCAATCTATTATCACAGCGATGAATTACAGCTAATATAATAATGGGAGTGATATTTTGTTGATCCAATTCCTGAACAGATCCAATTCTTTGTTAATCTAAAAAAGATGAGATATCCCTTGCCTTGAAATGATTAGATTTGAAAGAGGAATGGAGAGAAAAGAAAGAGGGAAAAAAAAGGAGTTGACACTCAAAGCAGGGTACATGGCAACGGTGGAGGGAGGGAGGTCAGGGTGGAGGGAGGGAGGTCAGGGTGGAGGGAGGGAGGTCAGGGTGGAAGGGAGGGAGGTCAGGGTGGAGGGAGGGAGGTCAGGGTGGAGGGAGGGAGGTCAGGGTGGAGGGAGGGAGGTCAGGGTGGAGGGAGGGAGGTCAGGGTGGAGGGAGGTAGAGCTCATTATGGAGCTGATCACCTGTGGAGGTGTGTGCTCTCAAAGCAGAGAAATGAATGCCACCTGGTTATGTTGATAGACAGGGTCCCCCATGCAGAGTTAAAAGGGTGTGCGTGGGAGAGAAAGGAAATGAAAGGGAGAAGGAGAGAGAAAAACACGCTTTTCTTAGATAATGAGGGACTTCTGTTGTGAAGTTGGAGCGGTAGGTTATGAAGTGCCTCAATGCCGATGCGTGTGCCTCAAGCCTGTGTTCGTGTGTATGCTGGATGTCTTTGTAAGTCTGTATATGTAAGTGTAATGACTGAATGTACAGCCATCTTAATTCACTCCTTAAGAGGATGTAGAAGTACGATACATGTAGACTCCAGCATCGGCCACATTTAACGAGTCACATACTCGTGTTTCCCAGCAGGGAGATCGCATGCTGAGCTCTGTGTGTGTGCAGGGTGGAGGTAGCCTGAGCACCATTCTCTTCAGCGAACCTTCCACTGCCATTCCAAATGTTCGTTAAAGAGACTGGTACCCAGGCTAGGGTTGAAGGAGATGGAGAGATTAACTATGGGTGTTAATTAGCAAGGCGGGGCAGAAAGGTTGCCTTCTAATCAGCATTGTGTGTGTGTGTGTGTGTGTCTGAGAGATGTTATGAGCTCACATCTGGACAACATCTGGAGGGTAGAGTGAGTGCGTGTTTGAGGGGGGGATGTAAGAGGTTTGTGCCCCTGTTTTCAGCACCACACACACACACACCGTGTAGCGTTTCCTCAGCTATGGTGTGCGTGTTTCCATGGCCAGAGAGAGACCTTGAGGAGCGGCCCGGCGTCACTCATTTAGTCTGTGGTTTGAGCCAATGGCGGCCTGTGTGGATGGGGTGTGTTCTGTATTAGTAAAGACGCATCTTTGTGGCGATGAACATATGCATTTGGGTAGTGGAGAGAGAGAACTACAGTGTTTGTGTGAATTTACTTGCTGTGTGTATAGTGTACAGTGTGTGTGTGTGTCTGTCTGTCTCACCTTTGAGCAGCAGCGGTGTGAAGGGGATGAGAGGGGGCCTGAGGCTGCCCATCAGGTCTCTGTACGACTTGTGGTTCCTGGATGGATCCTGAAAAACAACAACGTGTTCACTAAATGTGCCTTTATAAATGAACCCGTAGCCACATACGGATTGGGGTCAATTACTTTTTGGCGGTCAAAAGACCTATTTTATAATTGTTGACTGACAAATGGAACTGAGCTCAACCCTGATACACAGTAAGCCCATATTATAGGGGCTCCATCAATTGTCCCCTACGAGACCCCGAACAGCAACTCACCGCAATACTCTCAAACTGCTGGAACTGCTTCCTGAACTTCCCAGGTAGGCCCTGCCACAAACAAATAGTCCCCAGAGTTATAAACAAATCCCTACACCCGTGTGTTTGCTGACGTGCATGTTGACTGTCTGCATAGAGGGGTATGTATCATAGGAGGTTGAAGGCACCTTCACTGGGGGAGGACAGGCCTGTGGTAATGGCAGGAGTGGAATGGTATCAAATACATCATTCCATTTACTCCTTTCCAGACATTATTTGCTGTCTCACCCTCAGCAGCCTCCACTGGTGTGTGTGTGTGTGTGTGTGTGTGTGTGTGTGTGTGTGTGTGTGTGTGTGTGTGTGTGTGTGTGTGTGTGTGTGTGTGTGTGTGTGTGTGTGTGTGTGTGTGTGTGTGTGTGTGTGTGTGTGTGTGTGTGTGTGTGTGTGTGTGTTTTACCTCCCAGGTGAGGCGAAGGCGGCTGACTGCAGGGTTGTCCAACCCCAGAACAACAGCTAGGAAGGACAGCAGATCCTGCTGCTGCTTACACCTAGAGTGTACACACACACACGTTAGATAAGACTAGACAATAACACACACTTCTCCATAAACTAAAATGCCGTAAAACACTCTGTTAGGAATTATCAAATAATAACACTACTTGGCACTATTTTAAACTATTATTGTGGCCACACACACACCATTAAAACGCATATCATCAATACAACACACCTAGGTGTAATACAATTCAATAGGTCACCCGGAACTCACAGAGCTGCGATCTTGATGAACTTGCGGAGGAGCTGCACCCTCTTGGGCAGCGACTGGCACTGCAGGATCTCGGTGGCGACCCAATGCTGCACCTCACTGCATCGCTGCAGTACCAGCTCAAGGTTGAGGGGGCGCCAGCGAGCCTGCTCGCCGTGGAACACATAGCACACAAACTCCACCTGGACATACCAATGAAGAAACGTACTATAAGTCTACCTCATCGAAAATGTAGGTAGACCACACACAGCATAATTCCTTATCATGGAGAACTTATTTTGCAATTATTTGGCAGAGGTTCCGCCCAGTACTAACAGCTCCACCAATCACTGACCTCATGCACGCAGCTAAAGAGCTCCCAGTCAAACACCACCAGCTGAGTGGCTACCTCCTCAGCACTCATGTCATGGAGTTTACTGTCGCCGGGTGACCAGTGGATCTCCTCAGGTAAGGGAAGCTAAGGAGAGAGAGAAAACAAAGTCTTACCAGAGAAGCTTTGGACTAAAGCACCTTCATTGTTTCATTTCCTTAGCATGTTTTTGATAACTTTATGAGCACAATAATGACTCAAATGTAAACAATGTTGTTTAGAGCTATCCAAAAATGGCCACCAGCCAGGGCTTTTGTTTCTCCATTGTTAAGTGATGACTCGTGTTCTAGGACTCACCAGGCTCTCCAGCTCGGAGGGCTCGCAGGCAAACAGGTGAGTGTTGACTCCCAGGGTGGTGAAGACCGCCTCGTCGCTAGGCCGGAAAGCGGTCTTCTCTGAGAACACAACACAAATGAGCCCACACATCAGCACACACGCAATGGATTAGTAGAGATTCCAACAGCACATAACAAGAAGCACACAGATACACACCAGAACATCAACGAACTGTTTTCATCTCCATAGAGTCAAAACACTTTGGCAGCTTAGCGCCATGCAGTGGTGGGTAGTCATTTGTGGATTTAAATCTAAACCTCTTTGTGGATGTAAGCGTCGCTGTTCAAACAATCATGTCAAAGCTTGCATTGTCTGATTGGGTGTTTTGGTTGTGGCTGTTTTTTTCCCTGCAGAACGCCAATCAAAAGTAGGCATGGCGAGAAGTAATCGTAGGTTTAAAGTATACAGTATCTGTGTGTGGGTGGTCCTACCCCCGGCGGAGGTGACAGCCACCAGCAGCAGGTTGCCAGGTTGGGTTGGCTGGTCTTCGCTGTACTGCAGCTTCTCCCTGACTAGTGCCAGTATCTCCCCCACGCGGCACGACAGACGGCTGCGGATCGTCACGTACGAGTGGTCCGGCGTGTACACCCTGCAAAAAACTGTGCACACACACACACACACACACACACACACACACACACACACACACTTTTTAACTTCACCCACATGGCTTTAGTGTGTACAACATCTGTCCCATATCCTCATATCAGTTGGCCTATATTTGAATACCTTAGAAAGGAAAATACCACCCAAAAACAATCTTTGGGTATTTTTTGTTTCTTCTTCATTAGTCCACTAGTCCCAAAATGTTTTGCATGTGAGAAATTACGCTTTTTTTCCCCCAAGATATAGAACTTTCAAAATACAGAAAGTATCACAGTATGATTGATGTGTCTCACTCACTCTCATCTGAGCCCCGGAAGGCCTCTCTGGGCTGCAGACAGGCATCGATGCGACGGAAGTGGCGGAAAAGAGGGCGGACCTGCTTCTTCCGAATCTCCTTGTCCTCCTCTGAGCTGCTTAGGGAAACACAGTAGATGGTCTGTCAGTCTTTGCATCCTTTCAAAGCCAGCGAGTTTTTAAAATTGGGTGTGACGGCTTGTGTGCCGCAGTGGGATGGGACCCACAAGGTCTGTATGTACCGTCGTCTGCAAGTAAGTAGATTGTAATTAATAGGGGCCAGAGTTCTTCCTTACAAGGTCAGGGGAAACTCCTAGCCCTGTTTATAGGGGGAGGCACCACAATGTGTTAGATAAGCCAGTGTGAGCTAGGAGGCTAAAGGAGAAACCAAGGCCATTAAAAACAACCGACAGTGGCTTTGCGAAAGTATTCACACACCCCTTGGCATTTTTTCTATTTTGTTGCCTTACAACCTGGAACTAAAATAGATTTTTTTTTTTGGGGGGGGGTTGTATCATTTGATTTACACAACATGCCTACCCTTTTGAAGATGCTAAATATTTTTATTGTGAAACAAACAAGAAATAAGACAAAAAAAAACAGAACTTGAGCGTGCGTAACTATTCACCCCCTCGAAGTCAGTACTTTGTAGAGCCAATTTTGCAGCAATTACAGCTGCAAGTCTCTTGGGGTAGGTCTCTATAAGCTTGGCACATCTAGTGACTGGGACTTTTGCCCATTCTTCAAGGCAAAGCTGCTACAGCTCCTTCAAGTTGGATGGGTTCCGCTGGTGTACAGCAATCTAAGTCATACAACAGATTCTCAATTGGATTGAGGTCTGGGCTTTGAGTAGGCCATTCCAAGACATTTAAAATGTTTCCCGTTAAACCACTCGAGTGTTGCTTTAGCAGTATGCTTAGGGTCATTGTCCTGCTGGAAGGTGAACCTCCGTCCCAAATCTCTGGAAGACAAACAGGTTTGCTTATTTCTTTCTTTAAGCAATGTTTTTTTCTGGCCACTCTTCCATAAAGCCCAGCTCTGTGGAGTGTACGGCATAAAGTGGTCCTATGGACAGATACTCCAATCTCAGCTGTGGAGCTTTACAGTTCCTTCAGGGTCATCTTTGGGCTCTTTGTTGCCTCGGATTAATGCCCTCCTTACCTGGTCTGTGGGTTTTATTGGGTGGCCCTCTCTTGGCAGGTTTGTTGTGATGTCATATTCTTTCCATGTTTTAAATAATGGATTTAATGGTGCTCCGTGGGATGTTCAGCATTTTGGATATTTTTTATAACCCAACCCTGATCTGTAGTTCTCCACAACTTTGTCCCTGACCTGTTTGGAGAGCTCCTTGGTCTTCATGGTGCCCCTTGCTCGGTGGTGCCCCTGGCTCGGTGGTGTTGCAGACTCTGGGGCCTTTCAGAACAGGTGTATGTATACTGAGATCATGTGACAGATCATGTGGCACTTAAATAAAGTCCACCTGTGTGCAATCTAACAGACTTACTATGTGACTTCTGGAGGTAATTGGTTGCACCAGATCTTATTTAGGGGCTTCATAGCAAAGGGGGTGAATACATATACACGTACCATTGTAACAGTTTTATTTTATTTTTTGAAACAAGTTCTTTTTTTCATTTCACTTCAACAATTCGGAGTATTTTGTATGTCAAATTACATGAAATCTAAATAATAATCCATTTAAATTACAGGTTGTAATGCAACAAAATAGGAGAAACGCCAAATGGGATGAATTGTATTACACTAATTAACAGTGATTGTTAAACTTGTGAGATAAAAGGCATTCAGACTAAACCAAGAGGAGTGACACAGCAACATCCAGCTGCAATGCCTTTCACAGCCCCAGAACACCAGAAAAGCTGTCCCTAGCAGACTGGTGCTAAAAGGCAAGACTGTGGGCTCGGTGTGTGTGTGTGTGTGTGTGTGTGCATCTGGCTGGCGTGGATGTGTGACTTACGGGCATTGGAGGATCTCGGTCCAGCGCTGAAGCTTCAGCACATCTTCCACGAGCTCGGGGAACTGACTGAGTTCCTGGACTGCACACAGATATAGCTCCTGAGGCAGAGGAGAGACATAACATTCAGAAAGGGAGTGCACTTTGTGCCTCTCGTCTGTGTGTTCGTTTGTGTCTACCAGCACTGTGTGGGCAGTTGCAGTTCGTCACAAGATCTGCTGCTAGACAGACTGCATCTACAGTATTCCAGAAAGAAAGGAGAGATCGAGAGGGAGAGAAATAAAAGCGAGACAGAACACCAGAGAGACAGGTAGACGACAGTGGAGACAGAACAGAGCAGTGGAAGAAGCCAAGGGGTCTGTGTGAAAGAAACTGACAAGAGATGTGTTATTAAATGTGACTACAGAAGGAAAGGTAGAAGCGCCTCAAAAGCCACCTCACTTCCCAAGGTGTGCGCAGCTGAGTCAGTTCCGTCACCATGACAACCCCGGCGGCCCTAAAAAGAGTGCCGCCAGAATCAACACTCCACACAGCTCCCACCCAGAGAGAACGCCACAGCACACGGCCTTGATGCCAGGCTGCTTGGATGGAAGAGCAGGTGTGTGTCATTCGATCTCAGACCATCGTCCTGCAGGATGGCTATTGTGTGTGTGTTGGACCAGTACCTTGGGGAAGCTGTTGGACCTCTCGCCCTCTTCCTGCAGCAGTTCTCTGTATGTGTCCAGGTAACGGAAGGCAACACTCAGCACAGCCTGCTTCCGCTCTGCCCCGTCCCAGCTGGGCCAGCCCTCCCCTGCCTTCCCCTCGACACCAAATCTGAACCCAGAGTCAAGGAGAAACGCCACAGAGACAGAGGGAGAGAGAATATCTACTGATGCCTGTCATTAGGAGATTGATATTGAAGCTGGAGAGAGCTATTTTCTAGTACTTGTTTACTATACACACCAAAATGATTTATGTTGTACTAGCACAAATTACACTCTTCGTAATTGCATCATAGTTGCACAACATCGGTTGTGAATACCTTCACCCACACACCACACTGACAGAAGGCACACATTAAAATTACCGCTCACACAGACACATGCAGACGCTCAAAGACATCCTGTGGAAATGCAACTAAAAACTCGCTGAAACACACAGCTGGAGAACCATGGTCACCTGACGCGCAGATGGAAAAACACAGTATTCCAGTGCAGTGTGTTCAGAGTCAAACAAGCAACTAGTAATTACAGCTTAGCCAGAGCAGAGCAGAGAGTTGTGTGGTGAAGGCTCTCAGACACACCCATCGCTGCCCACACACACTCTCCTCCAGCTCCCAGCACAACAGGAGGAGAGCATCTTAGCAAATAATGCAGGAAAGAGTTTGAAGAGCTCTGCACGGCAGACTTTCCACCAGAATTAGTGTGATGTTTGGATATTTTCAGTCTGTTACCTGAGGCATGCCATCATGCGCCTGTGTTGTACTCACCACCAAAGAGTAGTCATACGTGCGCACGCATGCACACACACGGGGAAACCTGACATCCTATTCTAAATATAAAAAAGGGACTACCCACCTGACTTCATGGCTAAACTTAAGGGGACTATCCCTGACACTCTCCTCTATTTCAGACCACAATCCAAGTCCACCACAGGCCTGTGACCTACAAATCCACACACTGAACAGTATTTACCAATGCCTTCGATGACATTCCAGATCTAGTAATTCTATATCTATGATCCCCTGTTCACCTAATTCTCCCAGCTCCAGAAACAGCAACCTAACTCTAAGGCCAACTGCTGGGTTTATATTGCACTCCAGTTTCTAATTCTCTCGGTTCTGTTCAACTGGGTTGTGTTCTATTGCTGGTGTGGGAGTTTGGCCCCAGCCCCCACAGTGGCTAGGAGCCCCCCACAGGGCTCTTCAACATAGCCGGGCTTTGATCGCTCAGCCACTACAAGTGTGGTGTATTGTGTATGTGTCTTTAGAGTGTGTGTGAAGGGTCTGGGATGAGTTGTTCAGGGAGAGTGAAGTAAAGAGAAGAATTCTCAGTTTTCCTAATGGAATTGGAGGTAGCTTTTGTTTCCATTTCCAGCAGGAAGCCAAACACATTTCCACAACAACAACAAAAAGATCTGATTAGGCTGGAATAGGGCCAGTGAGACTGAGGTGAGAGGTATGGATGGAGAGAAAGAGGGAGAAGAGAAAAAGAAAGGGTGTGAGAGAAAGACAACGGGAGGGAGGAGGAGAGGGTTAAGAGGTACAGTGGAGAACAGGCTGGATCATTGATCATTTGTAAAGAACACCCCTCTCCACACCCACTGGGGCGTCCCACTAGGGCCCAGACAAGCTGCATTAAGGGCAGCGAGGCATGCGGACGGCCTTTCCCAGAATGCCTTTGTGTTGCCGTCTCCGTCGAGACGCCCATTGTCGTCTGGAGGGCCGCTCAGGCCTCTAAAACACACACACACAGCCAGGGTCTTCCGTGAGGGAATGTAGGTCAGACACACTGAACGGGGGTTCTGGGATAAAAGGTGGTGCAGTGTCTGTCCACACGCTTAACAAAATGCACAGACAGACACTATCCCTTTACACACAGACATGCACCGACAGACTCACAAACGCACACAGACACACAATATCTGGGGGAATACATACCGTCTCATCACTAAAAAATGAATGTCTTCACTTACAGTAACATACACCCTTCAAAAAAAAGCAAACTATCATAATGGGGGGGGGGGGGATTCTAAAGCCAGACATAGGCAGTATTATCATATCATTGCTCTAAATATGTTCATTGTAGATCGGCAGAAGCCGAATATCATATCTATTGGTCCACTGTAGTGTAATAATATGGGAAACTGAGTTAGCCACGAGGCAGATGTTAAGTAGCAGTGTGGCCCATTGCCAATGAATGCACTACTACCGCGACCCAAATCCACAGCTCTGTGTCGGGGAATGTTGCTCAACTTTACTGAACCCCCTGTGGTGGTGCCAAAACAGAAACCTTGTTCCTTGGCTTGGTGCAGACGGAGCAAGTGGAGTTGTTGTTACTAAGGAGTTTTCGGTTCTTAAGCCTTCGGTCGAGTGCTCCTGCAAAGTTACGTGCGAACAGCACTGGATAATCGTACTCAAATTGAACATCGGCCTGAGTAGCCTAATATGGCTTTGATACTGTAGAAATATCAATATTCATAGAGAATTACTTTTTTTTAAACATTTTATTTTTATTTTTAAATTGGCTAATTTGTAAGAGATTTTATTTGAACACTGTGTGCATGTTCCACAAAAAAACAGCTCTTGCTTTTAACACAGCGAATATCATATGCTAGGCTACTTAACATGTCGCTTCAAATGACAAAGAGAACCCTTCTAAAGCACAAAAACATGCTTTCCCATGTCCAAATATGTGTCAAGGCCAGTTCAGGGCCATTGTTTATATTAGCCTAGCGAAGTAGCAGCGTTGAACAAAACCGCATTCTCTTGGAGCTAACGAGCACTTGGGACAGGAAACCAGAAGTGGGCCACCCTCGCCTTGCATGGCGGATGGGGGTGGTCGGACCGAGCCTTCCTGGCATCCCAGTTCTTCCTGGGGATGTCTGGGAAGGGTGCGCAGGTGTGTGTGTGTTTACACATTGGGGCTCCCAGGCTAGGCCAGGAAGGAAAGGGAAGGTAAAGGATACTGCTGGAGTAGGACCTGCTGGAACCTGTCCGAGGCCAGGAAGATGGGGTGTGTCAACATGAAGTCATCCAGGAGTGTTTCTGTGAGAGAGAGAGAGAGAGAGAGAGAGAGAGAGAGAGAGAGAGAGAGAGAGAGAGAGAGAGAGAGAGAGAGAGAGAGAGAGAGAGAGAGAGAGAGAGAGAGAGAGAGAAGAAAATAGGCAGGAAAAGAAAGTGAGAGAAAGTGATTATGACGAGGGAATATTGGAAGAGGAAGAGAGAGAGCGGGAGAGAGAGAAAATGCTCGTTAATTATGCATGGATATGCTTCTACAGCCGTTGCAGCTGAAGCTCCACTGTGCTTGTTTAACCGGTCATGCTCCAAAAGCTCTAATTTGATTATTGTGTCAGAGATAAAAAAATATATTAAAAAACGGGCGTCTGAAATCCCTTAATGTCACCTTTGTCTGCTGTTAAATCCCGGGCCCTGGCGCAGCGCGGGGGCTTCTGCTACTGGGCTAAGATAAATCCTGTCTCAGTGAAACCGCCACCTGGTCCTCTGTGCTCCAATTCAGTCTGCAGTCTATAGCGCTACACCAGAGGGGAGGGCAATGTGGTGGCCTCTATTTATAAACCCTGACTAGGAGTCGCGGACCGGCTGGACTGCGGTTAAAGTCGCCCCAATCCCACTAAATCAGATGAGATTTCATTGACTCGTACTGTGTTATTACTGTTTCAAAATGACAACAAACGAGGCAGATGAAATTGGAAAGTGTAGGCCCATTTCCTCTCTGGTTAGGGGAAGTTGTTATTCTGGACAAGCGGTAGACGGAGTGTGGAGGGATTGTTACCGGTGACATGCGATTGTGACAGGATTGACTTTCCCTAGTTTACTGCTGGTATTATGGGGATAAGCAGGCAAGTGGATACCTGACCTCATAGGGTCAGACATATGGGATAAAAGTGTTATATTTTACAGACAGGAATTAACACACTAATCATCAACAAGAAACCACACACACACACACATACACTAGGGGTGTGAGGATGTTGACAATGTAGGCCTGCAGATGTCTCTGTTCGGGATATGTAAAAAATAAAATAAAAATGTAAAAAAAGGTTTTTATGAAAATTACTAGAAGCTGAGACAGAGTGGCGCGTCAAATTCCATTACCCAGAGTGCATCATTAAGAGCGCACTCACTAGACGTGCTAATCAAACCTCCCCCATGCTCGATCCCAGACTGAGACGGTCATAAAATGGAACCCACTGACCTCTGAGGGGGTGTGTGTGTGTGTGTGTGTGTGTGTGTGTGTGTGTGTGTGTGTGTGTGTGTGTGTGTGTGTGTGTGTGTGTGTGTGTGTGTGTGTGTGTGTGTGTGTGTGTGTGGCACACGTTGGAGCGGGCCTGGGACAGTGAAATGGCAATACCTGCTTTGGATTCATAAAGCGTAGAATGCATGGAGGTGTTGGCTGTTACTGTTCGATCACCACTAGATTAAGACCTGTTCAGACCGCTCTTCCTCCTGGCCCATTCTAACTGAATCCTTCATATTTCAACAGGAACGAAAGAACATACTGTGTGACATTGGATATAATGAATAACTTCAGATGTCATTCTCTGTATGTGATTCTACTTCTAGGGTCTATGTACCAGGCTTGATTGTAATAGCGGCTTCTGATCCACTCACTGCCTCAAGTATCCACTACATATGGCAATTATGCTCTTCCAATGAACAATATGGTGTCGGTGTCCATGTGTGGATGACATTTAATGATGTATTGTGTGTTCGACTGTGCATGCTAGCGTGTGTGTGTGTGTCTGTAGTCTCTGCGTGCTGCAGTGAGTGGGTCCACATATTGTCGACCTCTTGGCAGTACTGGTTTCCCCACAGTTGCCTGGGAGACGCCACGTTGAGTGGCTGCAGTGAGACTGAGCCCAGAAAGAGAGGAGAGGGAGCGGAAGAGCAGAGGAAGCAAACAGAACAATATGAAAGTAGCAACAGACAGGCAAAGCAAAGAGAGAGGAGAGGAACGAAAGAGCGCGAGAGAGAGAGAGAGTGTGAACGTGGGTGGCGGAGGAGAAACAAATGGGATGCAAAGGAGAGAGAACCGGAGGAAAGTGCATGAGAAAGAGAGAATAAGAGGAGTGGGTGAGTGAGTGAGGAAGAGGGGTGAAGGGACGCAGGTTTCAAATCTTCTTCCCCATCATTATCCCCCTGGAGCTGTGTGTGTGACCACAGGAAAATAACACATCTGTTCAATTCCATACCTGCAAAGGAACAGCAGGGCACTACAGAGCTAGCTATGAAGTGCAGTGTGGCAGAAGAGACCATAGAAACAAATAGCATAGAGAGGACACATTCCTTGTTTGTTTCATGTGGAGCTTACATTCTAAAGTCTCATCGTAAGAGGCCAGCATAGATCTGAATGTGAGAGAAGGCATCATGTTTGACTCATCCAATATGGCTGCCGGGCTCTCGGGCAGGTTGCCACTGTGTTTTGTTGGGGATGTCTGTTCAGTCCATTCATGTTCTAGATGAGGGGGAAGACCCATTTTGACAGGCTCGTAGATCCACAGTGGTAACAGAGAGATGGCCATTGATAATCTCCCTGCTCCTCTGTCAAACTCTAACACTGTGTGTCCAACTTCCACGCCAAAGAGATAAATAGCATGTGCTGAAGATGGATCGGCGCACGTAACAGGGGTGGGAAGACGTTTCCCCTCTCGCCAAAGCCTGTTCTCTCGTTTTCTCTCCTCCCACCACGCATTTTGCAGAAGCTTAAAGTGCAGAAAATCTCTGGCTCAGATTAGAATTGAGCACACTGCTCCACATGACAGGAGTGGGAGAGGAGCACTCCTGTCCAATAAACACAGACACAAAACACATACGCCCCAGAATCTCAAACATGTACAGCGTGTGCGTGGGGGTGCACATGTACACATAAACGTGCATGCTTACGCATTCATGCAAAGGTAGATTATTTCAAATGGATACTACACATATGTACAAAAGTTATTTACAGATAACAGACTCTCTCATTCAAACACCTGTGCATAAACAGAAATAAATTAAATAAAATAATAAACACTCCCTCCCTGCCCACCTCCCCCAGTCTGTGCCTACATTCAAACGGCAAGAGGGCTGTGGTGGGAGGGGGGGCGGGTGAAGGCCATGCATGCGTGTTTGAGATTTGGAGTGGGCAGAGCATACAGCCTCGAAGAACACCCTATCCCCCTTTCTCTCTCGCCCTGCAGGAAGCACAATGGCTGGGAGGGGAGCAGTGCACACTCCCTTCAAGGGTGGAAAATGGCAGGATGGAGAGATGGAAGGAGGTTGTTGTTCAAGTCACAGCTGTGGACCACCTCATACCAAGGGGGAGTAGTTTCAGAATCATAACGCGAGGTCTGGAGACCGCTCATAAAGCAACAGCTGTACATGTGGTTTGGATCTGGATGTGAACCAGTGGGACTGATTCAAAAACAAGATATTTACTCCGGCGGTGCTGACCTGTTGCACCCTCTACAACCACTGTGACCCTGCTGGTCCTTAATGGCCACGTACTCTTATAATCTCAACCTGGCACAGCCAGAAGAGGACTGGCCACCCCTCAGCCTGGTTCCTCTCTAGGTTTCTTCCTATGTTTCTGCCCTTCTAGAGAGTTTTTCAAAGCCACCGTGCTTCGACATCTGCATTGCTTGCTGTTTGGGGTTTTAGGCCGGGTTTCTGTACAGCACTTTGTGACATCAGCTGATGTAAAAAAGGGCTTTATAAATATAGTTGATTTAATATTGGAGACACAAAAGCAGATTTCAGCCCATCCCTAGCTACTAACTGAACTCGTCTGGTATGCAGTTATATAAAACTGTGATACGTATCCCGTTTCTATGGTGACCTTGTCTTTTTGACTGTACTCTACCTTACTATGCGCACACACGCGCCCTCAGCGCTCTCTTAAGTGTTTGGGTTTCAGCAAGAAGTGGTCAGATGGAGAGGTAGAGAGTGTGTGTGGGCGAGTTTGTGTGTGTGTGTGTGTGTGTGTGTGTGTGTGTGTGTGTGTGTGTGTGTGTGTGTGTGTGTGTGTGTGTGTGTGTGTGTGTGTGTACTCTCTGCATCTGCCTGTCGGCGCTTGTCACACTTATCTGGTGCATCTCCAGCCCTCTGCCCACCTTCCCCACGCCAATTCTCATTCTCCACCTCCAAACACACAGCCATTGACATGCAAATGAACACCAGGGCAAATATAAAAAACACACACGCACACATACACAATCCTGCATTGAAATGGCAGAGGAAAAAGTCACACACAAAGCAGATCTGCATGGACAATCTGGATTTAGTCAGTAACCCTAAAGCAAATGGTGACAAACATAAACACAGACACGCAGCATTGGTTGCCTGCTGTTCATAGTGAACGGCAGCCCTCTTCTCTGGTTAACCTAATTCAAGCTGCACCCAGGAGCTACACGGAGGCATTTCCCTCCCCAACCACAACAACCCTCCCTTTTTGGGCAGTGGAGAGACTCGTCTGAAGAGAGGCTCAAATATGCATCCGAGGGCATCCAACTTGAGGAAATGCCTGTGCCAGTCACATAGCATTATCCACACTCGTGGGGAAAGTATCAGACACATAGATGAAGTACCAGTCCAAAAGGTTTGGACCCACATACTCATTCGTGTTTAAAAAAAAAAAAAAAATTCTACATTGTAGAATAATAGTGAAGACATCAAAACTATGAAATAACACATGAAATCATGTAGCAACCAAAAAAAAAAAGTGTTAAAAAAATACACAATTATATTTTAGATTCTTCAAAGTTGCAACCCTTTGCCTTGACAGCTTTGCACACTCTTGGCATTCCCTCAACCAGCTTCATGAAGTCGTCACCTGGAATGCATTTCAAATTTACAGGTGTGCCTAGTTAGAAGTTCATTTGTGGAATTTCTTTCCTTCTAATGTGTTTGAGCCAATCAGTTGTGTTGTGACAAGGTGGGGTGGTATACAGAAGAAAGCCCTATTTGGTAAAAGACCAAAGTCCATATTATGGCAAGAACAGCTCAAATAAGTAAAAAGAAGCAACAGTCCATCATTACTTTAAGACATGAAGGTCAGTCAATCTGGGAAAATGTTGAATAAAATTTTATTGGTCACATACGTGTTTAGCAATGTTATTGCGGGTGTAGCGAAATGCTTGTGAACTTTGAACGTTTCTTCAAATGCAGTCGCAAAAAGCACCAAGCGCTATGATGAAACTGGCTCTCATGAGGACCACCACAGAAAAGGAAGACAGAGTAAACTCTGCTACAGAGGATAAGTTCATTAGAGTTACCAGCCTCAGAAATTGCAGCCCAAATAAATGCTTCAGAGTTCAAGTAAACAGACCTCTCAAAATCAACTGTTTAGAGGAGACTGTGTGAATCAGGCATGGCATACCACAGCATTCTGCAGCGATATGCCATCCCATCTGGTTTGCGCTTAGTGGGACTATCAATTGTTTTTCAACAGGACAATGACCCAACACACCTCCAGACTGTGTAAGGGCTATTTGACCAAGAAGGAGAGTGATGAAGTGCTGAATCAGATGACCTGACCTCCACAATCACCAGACCTCAACCCTATAGAAATGGTTTGGGATGAGTTGGACCGCAGAGTGAAGGAAAATCAGACAAAAAGTGCTCAGCATATGTGAGAACTCCTTCAAGACTGTTGGAGAAGCATTCCTCATGAAGCTGGTTGAGAAAATGCCAAGAGTGTGCAAAGATTGCATCAAGGCAAACTTTGAAGAATTTCAAATATATTTTGATTTGTTGAACACTTTTGCAGTTACTACAGTCATGGCCAAAAGTTGAGAATGACAAAAGAACATACATTTTTACAAAGTCTGCTACCTCAGTTTGTATGGAATACCTAGGATAGGATAAAGTAATCCTTCTCACCCCCCCCTCCCCTCCCCCCCCTTAAAATATTTAGATGCACTATTGTAAAGTGGCTGTTCCACTGGATGTCATAAGGTGAATGCACCAATTTGTAAGTCGCTCTGGATAAGAGCGTCTGCTAAATGACTTAAATGTAAATGTATGATGGCCATTTGCATATACTCCAGAATGTTATGAAGAGTGATCAGATTAATTGCAATTAATTGCTAAGTCCCTCTTCGCCATGCAAATTAACCGAATCCCCAAAAAAGCATTTCCAATGCATTTCAGCCCTGCCACAAAAGGACCAGCTGACATCACGTCAGTGATTCTCTCATTAACACAGGTGTGAGTGTTGAAGAGAACAAGGCTGGAGATCACTCAGTCATGCTGATTGAGTTCGAATAACAGACTGGAAGCTTCAAAAGGAGGGTGGTGCTTGGAATAATTGCTCTTCCTCTGTCAACCATGGTTACCTGCAAGGAAACATGTGCTGTCATCATTGCTTTGCACAAAAAGGGCTTCACAGGCAAGGATATTGCTGCCAGTAAGATTCCACCAAATTCAATCATTTATCGGATCATCAAGAACTTCAAGGAGAGCGGTTCAATTGTTGTGAAGAAGGCTTCAGGGCGCCCAAGAAAATCCAGCAATCGCTAGGACCGTCTGGCTGTTGATTCAGCTGCAGGATCGGGGCACCACCAGTACAGAGCTTGCTCAGGAATGGCAGCAGGCAGTTGTGAGTGCATCTGCATGCACCGTGAGGCGAAGACTTTGAGGAGGGCCTGGTGTCAAGAAGGGCAGCAAAGAAACCACTTCTCTCCAGAAAAAGCATCAGGAACAGACTGATATTCTGCTAAATGTACAGAGATTGGACTGATGAATCCCCATTCCGATTGTTTGGGGAATCTGGAAAATACTTGTCCGGAGAAGACAAGGTGAGCGCTACCATCAGTCCTGTGTCATGCCAACAGTAAAGCATCCTGAGACCATTCATGTGTGGGGTTGCTTCTCATCCAAGGGAGTGGGCTCACTCATAATTTAGCCTAATAACACAAATAAAGAATGGTACCAACACATCCTCCAAGAGCAACTTCTCCCAACCATCCAGGAACAGTTTGGTGACGAACAATGCCTTTTCCAGCATGATGGAGCACCTTGCCATAAGGCAAAAGTGATAACTCGGGGAACAAAACATCGATATTTTGGGTCCATGACCAGGAAACTCTCCAGACCTTAATCCCATTGAGAACTTGTGGTCAATCCTCAAGAGGCGGGTGGACAAACAAAAACCCCAAAATTCTGACAAACTCCAAGCATTGATTATGCAAGAATGGGCTGCCATCAGTCAGGATGTGGCCCAGTTAGTTGACAGCATGCCAGGGTTGATTGCAGAGGTCTTGAAAAAGAAGGGTCAACACTGCAAATAGTCTCTTTGCATCAACTTCATGCAATTGTCAACAAAAGCCTTTGACACTTATGAAATGCTTGTAATTATACTTCAGCTTTCCATAGTAACATCTGACAAAACTATCGAAATACACTGAAGCAGCAAACTTTGTGGAAATGAATATTTGTGTCATTCACAAAACTTATGGCCACAACTGTACATGATTCCCGGTGTTAATTTCATAGTTTTGAAGTCTTCACTACTATATATATATATATACACATATATACACATATACACATACATATATATATATATATTTGGAAGCACTGCTCTACTGTTTATTATAGGTCCACTGTAATAGGACACTTCATGCACGTTGTTATTTTCCCAAGACACTCCCACCAAGCAACACTACGGGTCACTCCCCAGATGTCTAAGCGATACGCCCACATGGCGTCTCCCTCTAGTACACGCCCCTGTGACAGAGCTATAAGAATAAGTGCACATGTACAAACACACATGGCTGCCATGGGAAACACCCTTAATCAATAGACTTCACCAAGAAAGAAAAGGCTAAGATGTTTTTCCTCAGTTTAGTTTCTGAGCACACGTCGTTGCCCTTCAACTCAGCTGCTGTGACCTTTTGTCTGCTATTCACACATTTAAAGACCATGTTGGAACTGAAGGTTGGGATTGATGGGTCTCTGTTGGAGCCCTTCGAACAGCAGAACTCAGGAGGAGATGGCTACTGCAAACATATGCCTTTCACCTTTCCTCCATTTCTCATCACGGACGTTTCCCCGAGGTTCTGAAAGAAGAACTACTAACATTTTGCTCTTCACACTGTGTGTTCAGAGGATACTCTAAGTAACAATGCACCTGCCATAGTGGCTTCTTAGCCTTCTCCAAATCCTCTCAGTTTATCATCATGTAGCATGTACATCTTCCTCTGGCCCTTATGCTGGGGACCATTCTGGAGAGAGTATGCTTCTCGGCCCTGGATTGTCCCTTAAATGTAACCTGACATTTTTCCATGCTAGTCAATTATCTCTAATACAACTGTTCCCAAATCAGATTCCTAAGCCTGCCAAGTTGATTGGTCTACTATCCCCTGAGATCAGGCCTGTTCCTGGGTCAATATTTAGTGTTACAGGGGGAGGGACGGAGGACGGAGGGTTGTTATTACTGCCGCTGGTTAGCGGCGTTTCTCCTAGCGTGCTTGGGGCCATCTGTGTGCGAGCGTGTGTGCCTAATGTGGCACCTCGCACGGCAGAGAAAATAACCACTGCTCCTGTCACGTCAAAGGATGTCAAGTGGCGGGGCAGTTCACCAGGGTAGGTCATCGTCACTACCCAGCTGGCTAGGCTGCTGCAACCAGACTCCCTCTGGATGGTCAACACTCGGAGAAAGAAGCCACTGCACTGATCTACTTGTCATCAGCCCACCTGGCTAGTAGGTAAAGAAGTGCTGATTCGATGAGAACATCCTTATGATACAGAAGCCAGTTAACAAGTGTCTTTTGCTCGATCGCTCTGTCCCCTTCTTCCGCTCACTAGCTGGCACACTGTCCACATAGTTTATGGAAGCTCCATTCCCTCTCTCCCAAGTCTCATGTTCTCAAACACTCAACTCCTTCCTTCCTGCACTCTCTCTGTTTCTGTTTCTGTTTCTGCCTCCTCCTCCTCCTCCTCCTCCTCCTCCTCCTCCTCCTCCTCCTCCTCCTCCTCCTCCTCCTCCTCCTCTTGCTTCCCTGTGAGTGCTGGTTGCCATGTGAACAGGTGCTGTGCTGGAGAGCCTCTTTTCCACGCTGGGCACACAGATAGACAAGCTCCAACCCGCTCTCTCACACACACACATCCAAGCACACACTCTTATGCAAGCACATAAATGCACACATCCGTCCAAGCTAAAAAAGTACAAAAATCCAAACACACACACAGGCAAAAAAAAAACTACAGACACACACACACACACACACACACAGTAAGGCAAGTCAATCAGCCCTGGAGGGCCCCATCGTGCTCTCCTCTCCCCAGAGTGGTCCAGGTGCGTGGGCTAAAGAGGAGAGGAGAGTGCAGGCATGTAGGGGGGGGGGGGTCGGCCATCCCTTCCTTCCTTATGTAAAAGCATCCAAAAAGGAGTGGGCACTAGGCTAGCAGCTTCTCTTTTAATCCCTCTTTCTTTCCATAAAAGAATCATCAGAATCCCTCCCACACTGCCCAACGCAAATCACATTTTCTCTCTGCACTCGGTCCCTTTTCCGCCGCTCGCCTTTCGTTCCACAAGACTGTGCAGCTGCGTGCCTCAGAGTCTCAGAACAACCGCCTAAGGAGCGTCTCTCTGGATGTGGAATGTAAAAGCAATGAGAGCATCAAGCGAAGTTAAAGTCTAGTCTAAACATCCCACTTGGCTTTGTGAATAACTGATGTGGAGCTTTTGATACAAGGCATGTTCCCTCTGCATTGCAAGTGTTTCAAAGCCAACATCAAACCCCCCCAAGTCCTTGTCAGTCTGCTGCTGCAACACAAAACAACCATGCAATGTACTGTAAGCAACTGCTGCAGCATCTCCAGGGTACCCGTGGGTGACCGGTTTCAAATCTCTTCTACTCGTTTAGTTTTATGCTTTTACATGCAATACCATTGGTATACTAAGAATGTGTACAGTCCAAAATGTACAGGATGTGGAGAGGCAAATTCACCCGCTTTGTTATTATGGGGAGAGTCAATCCATCTGTTTTCGTCAGACAATAATAGTGGGAATGGGACTGTAGACATGTGGTTTCCCAGGTTGAAACACGCATCGCAAGTTAGACGTGGCTTCATTAACAGATTGTTTTGATCTCGACTTCCACTGGAACTCGGAGACTGTACACACCTTTAAAAATAAAATTGCCTAACCCTTGCCTCAACACGCCCGTTCCGAGAGCCAATGGTGTGATTGGACAAGAAATGAAACCACAAGGTAAAACAGGGTTACACAAGAGCAGGGCCGTTGACCTTGGGAAAAGGACGGGACTTTTTAGATAGGGGCTGTCAAAATGCTTCTAATCTGTTCTTTACCTGCGGCTCGGTCTCCCCCTCTCCCACACCACACACACACACACACACACACACACACACACACACACACACACACACACACACACACACACACAGAGGGCAGTGACTCAGACAGTTTATGGTGTTTGGAGCGCCACTCAGCCAACACTGATCTGGGACTGCTGATATGGACAGCCAGGTGCATTGTATCTCCGTGAGAGCACTGTGGTATGGGGTGGTAAAATGTTATTGGGTGTGGTGTACTCAGGTCTGTCAGGTAGTGTGTCAGACAGGAGGGTGTGAGACAGGGAGTCATAAGGTGCAAGGGGTTGGGGAGCATGCCGTGTTTAGGTCATAGTGGACCTTGTTGACATTGTTTCACCATAAACACATTTGCATCCAACAGACACACTTCCGAATTAGAAACATTCACACTATATAAACCAGGATCAAGATCCAACCTAGATCCATAATCCAAAGATTCATTTCTGCTCCACATGTAAGGGTGGGCAGGTCTGCTCAATCTGGTCCGCTATTTGTAACTAATCCTGGATTAGCCGCGCTTTTTTCAGATTTTCTACATATTCTAGAACATCCCCATCCAAACAGCAGCGAGCTCGGCCCTCCAAGAAACAGGTTAAACGAGATTAAACACATTTAAAGCTATCTGGGTTGCAGTTCCCTCCGTGTTTATAACACCAACGCAGCGCGCTGAAGTGAATTAAGTCAAAGAGAAAAATGAGTCTGAGGGAGAAGAAAATCAAATGAAAGTCAAACAAAATAGTGACCTTTTGGAATGGGACCAGATGAACTCTCATGAACCCACTTCAGACGTACGACAACCAAGTTCTCTGTATATGTATTTGTCAAACTCAAAGCATACATAGATAAGGTTCAACATGAACCCATGTATCAATACAACCTCCCATTTTGATTCATTCTGGAATCACACCTGCCGTTTCAAACACGACCATTGGCTGCTATACAAAGCCAATTCGATCTCCAGCAACACTATGCTGCTTCTCTCGTCTTATGAATGACGCAGTGGAGATATGCCTTTTCCTGTAGAATACAGTAGGGGGAAATTGACAACAACAAAAACAAGAGCAAGAGAGAGGAATTCGAGCTCAGTCAATTCAGGCTCAGTCACTTTGACAGGAACATACAGGATGACCCGGGGAGCAGGTCAGCGAGGTCATCGGAAAGGAGGTACACTGGCTTTGCAATGCATAATGGGGGATGGTTGCCTGCAAGCAGAATAGTTATGTGAAAATTTGCTGGAGGTGCAGTGAACCCTTATGCACTAAAATAACCTAGGAAGAGCAGATTCCTCCTGCAACAGAGCAAAAGGAACTGATGTGGATTATCACTAAACAGTAGATCTCAATTAAGAGTCCTCCACACAGCTAATTGCCTGGTGTTCATTCTGAGACATTTCCTGATCATATTTTAATTGAGCTGTTCACCGTTGCCCGTAATAATGCCTGAACAGCACATCACAGTCGTACTTCATAAACCTATTGGATTTCCCCAGAGAGACCTGGCAATAGTGTTACAGTGTGCGAAACCCACATCATGCGCCAATGCAACAAATATGTTGAGCAGAATCCGAGGATTGGCTGGGAGGACAATCTGCATGTTATACAGGAAGCCCTGGCAATCCACCTTGGAAAACTCTGTTAATAAATCCTGTTACTGCAGGACTTGTTGAGATAAGCAGTGGATAATTTTTTTCTTCTCACACTGAGGTATGGCATTGGCAAAGCTGCATAGTAAAAATGGACATACTGGAGGATTCACTCAAAGGTAGACATTGACAGCAAGGGTGTCATCTAATGCAGCGTATCACTCACCCAACCATCCCTCACGGGATAGGCATACATCATGACCACTAACCTACTTGCCTTCAACAACAACAACAACTGCCTGGGAATCTTCTCTGGCACCATTCCAAGAACCCATCACCAGCTCCATCACAAACATATGTTTATGGTTGCTATATTACAGTGTATTCATATCTGGGCTCGGCGTTGCGTAGGTCGCTTTCTAGGCTTAGTCCGTTACCTGTACAAAATTGTAATCAGTAGCCTCGTTTTTGGATTACCGAAACTCGGCCATGTAATCCGATTCAGTTTAAGATTACTTCTCCCTTTAGGAGGCAGCACATGCAAACCTCACTGGGCACATTGGCTAAAGTAGAACTTGGTTCTATTTGAGACGCCCAGCAAGTCCCCTCCTTATTGGATATCAGGAAGATTCAAACCCAGGTGGAAGCTTGAAAGACAAATTAGGAGATGAATTAACGATAACGGAGTCAGAATCCACAGGGGGAACAAACTTAAACCCCTTTTCAATGCTGAATGGAATGTTGTTTTTTTTTTTACCGCAAATATGCTTTGTGAATTTCAAAGTAATCCAAGAAGTAATCATGTCGTTTTACAAAGTATCTGTAATTTGATTCATATTTTTGCTGGCAACGTAATTGATTAGGGTTCATTTTTCGTAATCAGATTACATGTAACTGATTGAATCAGTTACTCCCCAACCCTGTCTGGGTTTAATTTAAAAATTGGTCACAACCTCCAAATTTCAATTTGGAGAGTCTAAAAGGGCAGAGTCAATAGATCTATGACACACACACACACCAATGTGGCTACGCATCTGGCACCTTTGACGCTAACGATACCAATTCATATTTGTTATATTCACAGGAAATGTGGAGAGAAATGCTACAGATATGTAGGGTGCGGATATTCTTCTTTAAAGTGTGCACTGGTGTCTTCTAGTTTGGTCTACGAAATGTTCAACATATTATTGTTTGAATTCTGCATACTCATCTCCTCACAATCCCTTGTGATACAAAATCATTTTGGATCAAACGCTTTAGGATAATAATGTAGAATAAAACATGATTAAACCCATTGTATCGTCTGCTCTTTAGCTGCCAACAGAAACATTGCATTTTAGGATGAGAATCATGACCTCCTTTTTTAGAAATAAATAAATAAAAGTGCACAAGCTCAGCAGCCAATGTGCGAAGACTAGCGCGATCCTCCATGACCGATCATGAAGCAGCCAGTTTCCATATGAAAGACACCCTGCTACTGTAATAGGCAAGTGCACATGAGCTCAATCAAAATACTACGTTGAGAATAAACTGAACCCTACACATTAGATTTAGGGAGAGTTTCGTTTGGGGTTTTAAGTGCCACCAACACGTAAATATGATTCAATTTGCGAGGTCTTCTTTTCTAGAGGCGTGAGAAACATCTGGACCATCCCTTTTAATAACAGACTTTCATTTTGTCTTAACGAGGACAGCCGTTCTTATGTAACCGTATAATCAGTTAATATAACAAGGCAATGATGGGAAGAATCCCTTCTGCACCAACCACCGCCTAATCCAATCATTCTACAGCCTGGAATAGATCACTGACTGTTTCTTTGGAGTTTCTGTTATTGTTATGAGCAAAAGGAGAAAATAAGCAAAAGCTTAGTTATTTGCAATAGCCTATGTAGACCTATAGACTAGGATATAGCCTAATCAAGGACCAAATGGTAGTTTGGGGTTCCTGGATAGACTACATTCCTTTGACAAGTTAATAGCTTGGCTAATTTGCAAAAGTGAAACGCAAGAACACCATGATTTGGTGTGAAACAGTTGAGGAATTCGTCAAACAACTGAGTGTGATGATTGACAAGGCCAATATGTGGATGCATTGTGTTGCATAAATGCGGTTGATTGACGAGGTCCATTTACCTGTGCAGTTGCCATATCGTTTGCCCGCCACACTGTCCAGGAGCGCCAGCGCCAGGTTGTCCGGTGTGTCCGCAGGCAGCGGGGTCCAGCTCGTGTCCAGACTCGCCTCGGAGCTTTGCTCATCGCTAGACAGCGACGGGCTCCTAATGTCCGCAGTGGCCGAGGGCCAGCACGGTGCTTCCTCAGTGTCCGGGCTGAACACCTCCCTGGCCGGACCGCTCTCTGGAGAAGTCTCCCTGAAAAACGGAACCACCCGAGACAGGCTGGCTCGCCGCCGAGAAGCGCCAGTGCCAGTCGCCTTCTCCCCAAAGCCACCAGCTCGAGTGAGCGCCGTTGTCTGTTTCTTCAAAAACTTTTCCAGGGGCTTCATTCCCGCCGGCATTTTGATACAATACCGCAAAAAAATGCTTTTTTCGATGGTGATTGATATTAACTGAATACCTCTGCAGGAACTATCGTTGTGTGACTACATTATACAAGCATCCATGCGTACTTCTATTGACCTGTCTTCGTAGTAAGCTCTTGCATGGAAATAATTAACCCATTTGTCAAATCATGATTTTAAAAGATCATTGTAAAAATCCGATTTGTGAAGCAGCAGTCTATCGACGTCGGCGACAGCGTGCTCACAGACGACTGCACGTTCTGGCTGAGTGGCATTTATCGCAAAATATCAAAACCTGCTCCACAACAACCGCTCCCTGGCGTCTCCACCTCTGCAGACGTTTCGGGCGCGTCAATGAACAATGTTTGTCAGTTTCAAGCAGCGGCCAAAATACACTGGATGACGAACACACACTCTCAGCAGAGCACAGTGCGATAAACCGAAACAAAATATAAGGATAACAGCGGGGGGGTGATAAATAGGCGCCCCAGTAGCTTTTTACCAGAGACAAATGCGACGCGTCTCTGCCGCATGGGGTATGTCTTGCTGCTGGCGTCAAAGCAATCTACTGCAGTAATATCGCCAGTGGGAATGGCCTCGGCCCTTCAGCATGTGTGGGAGCTTGTTCAGATAAGTACCAGCGTTTCCCTCTCCCCTTCTCCGTTTGAATGCTTATTGAATGCAGTGGTTCGAGCTCTGTGTGGACAAACGCACACCCCCGAAGAGTGTGAATGTGCTGTATTTGGGACCGCTGCTATATTAACTCGCTCAGTCACTCACTCACTCCCTCCATTCCTTCATCTGCAGTTGCGCGTTTGTTGCAGTCAGTACTCCTCAGTGCCTGCTGAATGGCAGCTGCTCACTCCCACTGAAAACCAGGGCCGGTCTTTGGCATACATGATTAGGGTGGTTGCCTCGTGCCCCCGGCCGCTAGGGGGCCCCGAACAATAAAAACAAACATTTCAAACATTTTTGAAGGGGGAACTCAGTTGGGGTCTAAACTTACTGTTTAGCGCTAGAATAGTAGTATACACAAGGTGCAATTTCGAAATGTAGTCGTGCATCAGCAGTTTCCCTCTAGTTATGTCAGTCACTGACAACCACTCAATTAGCCCATGTCAGCTAAACCTTTTTTTGGTTGATAAGTTAGTCTACGCAGCTATCTAAACTTTTAGTAATCATGGCTGAGTTACCGACCAGGCACTAAGGGAACGTTTCAAGCAGAGAGACAGGTGGATACTCTATTATAGTTGACAAGTCACATAGAAACAGGGATCTTGTACAATGTCGCATGGAGCAGAAATAGCATTCAACACCGTGCTACATTTTGACAATAGCCAACTACTTGACAATACTTCTATTTCTGATGATTTGTCCTACGTACAGTATGTACTGTATAAGGACAATGAAACTGTAAGATTGACATATTTCTCAACATGCTCACAACCTGCCATTGGATACAAAAAAATGTATGTCAAGTTAGTCAAATACTGTGTGGAAAATTATACTGAGTGCACAAATCATTAGGAACACCTGCTCTTTCCATGACATACACTAACCAGGTGAATGTGGTTGAAAATCTTGTTGATGTCACCTGTTAAATCCACTTGAACTAGTATAGACAAAGGGAAGTAGATAGGTTAAAGAATATTTTTTTATTATCCTTGTCAATTGAGGCGTGGATTGTGCATGTGTGCCACTCAGTGGGTGAATGGGCAAGATAAAGGATTTAAGTGCCTTTGAACGGTTATGGTAGTAGGTGCCAGGCACACACATTTGTGTCAGTGTGTGTGTGTGTGTCAAGCACTGCAACGCTGCTGGGATTTTCAAGCTCAACAGTTTCCCGTGTGTATCAAGAATGGTCCACCACCCAAAGGACATCCAGCCAACTTGACACAACTGTGGGAAGCATTGGAGGCAACATGGGCCAGCGTCCCTGTGGAACGCTTTCGACACCTTGTAGAGTCCACACCCTGATAAATTGAGGCTGTTCCGAGGACAAAAGGGGGGGTGAAACTCAATATTAGGAATATGTTCCTAATGTTTTGTTCACTCAGTGGATATTTACAATCTACTATTTGTTCCATTCAGTGCTTCAAACATAAGCTTTGAAATGTACCTTGTATTTTTGATATTGGAATAAATGGTTGTTAAAATTACTAAATGGAGACCAAATAGCCCCACCTGTTTAGCAAAAACAAAAAAAAGGTTGTTTGCAAACTGATATGTGACATGTATTAATGCCAAAATAACAACAATGGAAGAAGAAAAAAAAGCATTGAGTTAATAAAGCCACAGACAAACATGGTCTCTTTTTTTGTTTTCTTGATCAAGGCAGCTCCAAAATGCAGGTGTTTCAGCCTAGCTTAGTGCTGTCTGTGGTGGAGGGCCAGCATGCGGAAAATACGGAGCGTAGGGGTTGGTAATGTTCTCTAGTTGCGCCGTGATTGGTTCAGTGTTCTGTCACTCATGTGGACACTACATCACCGCAAAATCTACGGGGAGAGCTAGAAATGTCAAGTCCCTTGAGTGCTGCCATAGAGTTGCATTAGAAGTTTCCATCCAAGAAGGTCATTGGCCACAGATAAAATGACATCAAATCACATATCTATTGTAGCTTTGATTGGACTGATCATGTCAACATCATACTTTCAAAATCTTAGCTAGCAAGCTAGCAGTCATCATCATGAATCAAGTCGACAATCTACTGGCAAATCCTTTCAATCCTTGTCATATGAAGAGAAATTATAGATAAAACGTATCAGTGCTCATCTGCCATTGGACATAAATAAACATTACACAACTACTTGCAAATCGCAAATTCAACAATGAGTGGTTTGGAAGGAATGAGTGTCTAACTTTTTTCCCAGTTGTCTTGAAAGCAGCATCAATTCTGAGAATGCCAGACTTTGATGACAAAGTTTGATGACAAAATCTGCCCACGAAGGACCTCCGAGCCACCTTCCTTTTCAAGTGAGCACAGCACAACAAGGTAACTCCAAAAAAGTATTGTATGCTGCTGCATAAATGATATAATATGCCCGGGAGATATGTATACTGTAGTTAACAAAGTAGTACTAAGTGTATGTTGTGTAGTATGCCATTGGTAGCTCATATGCCTCACTCTAATCATTTGGTCCCTTTCGCCTTCATAACTTAGCCTACTGTTCTGACTTGGTGGTGCACATGTAGCCTATAGCCTGTTTTAGAGAAATGTAATCATCAAATATTGTAAGATCTTTCATTGTCTGCTTATATGCCCCCTTTATTTATCCTATCCTTCTGACTTGGTGTACAGGGAGAATACTGTAAGAACGGCCCATGTTCTGAATTCTGTCGCTGAACATTTCAACAGTGCTGAACAAATGGTTATATTGACTACGTCCGTCCTAGCTCGCTCACTAATGTTTTAATTCAAATTACGGATTGCCTCTTATCCGCTCATCGTCCCCTTATGCCATAGTTTGTACATCTCAATTGTCATGAGGAACCACATATGTTTAAGCAAGCCAGCCATATCAGCTATGTTTTTAACAGTTTGTGTGCATTGTTTGTCATCATTATAGTGCAATTAATGTATTGTGTTGTGGCTTTGCTGGCATGCATCTAAAACGTTTTTTTGAGAGTTTCCCGCACCAAGATTTACTTGCCAAAATCACCACTGGATGTATTGGTCACTACACTAAATGTTCTCATGGTATTTCACTGACAACTTTGATTTTGTATGAACGATGTGTGAAACCCCAATGAAGGCACAATCAAAGGTTCTGAACATAAGGTAGGGTTTCGAGTTTGTACTTAGTTTTGAAAATTCACCACATACTTGTGAAAAAAGCACCAAAAATATATATTTTTAAGTAACATGGCATAAATCATGGCAAAATGTGCAGAATTTCACCGAATTAGCTTTTAAACTGAAAAACGTTCTCCACCCATGGCATAATGTGTAGAATTGCAGTAAAAAAAAAATCATCTCTGCCGTCAAGAGAGGGGCACTAAAATGTTTTGCCCACGAGGTGAGGGGACCTTCAAACCAAATCTTGTCTAGGGTCCCCAAAAGCCTAGAGCCCTGCTGAAAACACACGTGTGTGTGGCAGGTTAACCCTTTATACACACACCGGTCAAGAACAAGAGTTCTATATGCTAGTTCTATATGTCAGTTGTAGAACAAGACAATTCTACATGTCAGTTGTGGTGTCGTCTTGCTCTATCTTCTCTTTTGTTGATGGATATGCCTATTTGCTCAAATGGCCCATTGTTAATTGTGGGTGGATGGGTGCTGTCTATATGGACAGGTGGCAGTCACAACCAGTGACAATAACAGAAGAACACAAGGTTCCAAGGCAGGCACGAAGGACATTGTAACAAACATGGTGAAGGACATATAGTATCTCTTGTTATGTTAAAGAATTGAATAAATTCACATTGCAAGGGCTGAAGCATCAAAGAAAGAGCATAGGCTTACTGACTATTTGTGAAGAAGTTAGGGGTTGGATGGAAGCCAATTAATCAATTATTAAAATCCCCATTCACTTATTAGATTTAGTAGTTCATTAAAGGCATAACTCGGGGATTGATTCATTATTAATCTAAGCACAATGTATTTGACCTTATTTCAGAGAAGGCCTTTCTTAGTTAAGTTTCATTCAAATTGAATTTGCTCTGTTTAAACCAGCTACGGCCATTTGAACAGTAGCAGTGACTTCATTACTCCAGTACTTGTGGCTGGTGATTGAAAATCATTCAGGATGTATTTTTGGAATCACCAATTGAGTGATATTGATTGTGGTAGCCTATTCGATGGAACAAATTAAGTTATATTTGTCATATTTGTATAAGAAATGTTGATAAAATGCCAGCTTTGGGGCAAACCTTTTATTAAATGTAAAATAAACAAGGTCTCGAAAAGGCTTAAAGAACTTCAAAGAAAGATATAACTTAACGAGGCCGATGACTGGAGCTATGATGATATAACAACAGAGCGTGAGGTTTGAACAGAAAACAGCAGCCGAGGCACTCATGATGAAATGGAACCTTATCAGGTGTCGCTTAGGGTTTCATCACCATCCTGTTGATCAACTGGACTGCAGGAGGAAACTGTATACTCACTCTGAGCTGCCGCATACTCAATACTTTGTTTCAGAGTAAATACGGGATCCGATTCCGGCCACCCACGGCTGACTGATCCGGCTCCATGCCTATGCAAGAGGTCTTTCCAGACACCGAGCACACAGGTGCCACACAACACATGTCAGAGTAAGAGAGCTCATGGCTGGGGATATTGAAAAGCATGGCTTCTCTTCTCAATAGCATGCACTTGGGGGCATCGTTTCTCTCTCAGCCTACTGCACACAGACTCATTCAGGCTATTGCCTGGACATTGAGGCAGTGTAGAAACATCTTAATAACATCTTAATAATCTTAATAAATAAGTTTTTTTTTTGCAGTGAACGGCAACCAGTGTGGCCCTCTATAAAATGTCAAACGAGACAGTGCCTGACAGTAGTAGTGAAGCCTACCTCGCACACAACCAACCACAATGCAGTTGATTTTTTAGCTGTGGGATCGTGCATGGATTTGCAAGCACCCTGAGACAATAGTTCTGATTGTCTGATCTCCTTGAGGAATGGCCTCGTCCTTGTCACTGGTTCCTTTAGCTCATCCACACTCTCTGTCTCTATTGACACAAGGCACTAGCTCCCTAGCGCCTGTCTGTGAGTGACAGGAGCGCTTACACACAGAGACCACAGCCTTTCCGTCACAGCTGGCAATATGCCAAGCTCTGCAACGTCTTGCCCGGAGCTGTAGGGATGTCGATGAGGAGGGTTTTCGATGGGGAACGTGTGTAGTGAGTGACTTATCTCAGGGAAACCTCTCTGCCCCATATCACTGACACAGGAGTGGAGTCCCCCACTCACACACGCACGCACGCACACACACGCACACACACGCACACACGCTCTCTCTTCTCTCTCTCTCTCCTGTCTCTCTCCACTGGTCACATACTGGTTGAGTCAACATTGTTTCCAAGTCATTTCAATGAAATTACATTGAACCATCGTGGAATAGACGTTGAATTGACTGAGCTTGGAATTTTGCATTCTATCGTGAAATTCCAGTCTTTTATTTAAAAGAGCAAGATGGTCCGTGTCCTCTTTAAGGCTTTGATCCTCTAAAGTTTTTTGGGGGGGCTTTTCTTAACGACATACATTTTCTTACTGCTCTATTTCCAGAAATGCCCTGAATGAAGAAGTATTTACACCAAACAATAACTCCCGCCGGTAACTATGGTAACGAGGTTTGACCACAAAACTATGATGCAGAGCTATGTTGTGTATTAGTGATTGCAAGCATTGTCCTCGGCCACAAGGTCATTACTAAATGAGGATACGGTTATCACTATACTGTACTGTACTTCCACCACAGGAGGCAGCTGAGGGGAGGACGGCTCATAATAATGTCTGGAACGGAGCGAATGGAATGGCGTCAAACACCTGGAAACTATGGGTTTGATGTATTTGATACCATTCCACCTGTTCCGCTCCAGTCATTACCACGAGCCCATCCTCTCCAATTAGGGTGCCACCGACCTCCTGTGACTTCCACATCCCCTCAGCCCTGGCTTTCTGTTTCTTCTCTCCGTCCTCCTCCTCCACTTCTGCTTTCTCTGTAACTGCCTGGTCTGTGTGGGCACTGGGTATTCCCACTGAGGTATCCCCTGCACTTCCAACACTTTGATATACAGTGAACTCCAAAATTATTGGCAGAGTGACACATTTTTGGGGGTTTTACTTCTGTACTCCACCACTTTGGATGTGAAATGATACAATGACTATGTTTAAAGTGCAGACTGTCAGCTTTGATTTGAGGGTATTTTCATATATATCAGGTGAACCGTTTAGAAATGACAGCGCTTTTTGTACGGTCCGCAAATTTTAGGGGAACAAAAATATTGGGACAAATTCACATGTATGTGTATTAAAGGGGGGGTTATGATATTTGTGAGTCTGTAACTTTCTCACTATCCATTGCAGCCATACCTCTTTCCAGCACTCCTGAGGTATCAGATAACAACTTGAGCTGCACCTGCTAGCTAAGTCAGTGGACTTTTGACAGCAGCAAAGTTTCTGCAGGGTCAAGTTGGGAATTAGCCCACTGGGCACAGACATCAATTCAATGTCTAGTCCAGCCTTTTATTTGAAAGAGAAGAACAGGCTGTGTCCTCTTTCAGGCTTTGTCCCTCTAAAGTTTTTTGGGGGCTTTTCTTAACAACAAATTTTCTTACTGCTCTATTTCTGGAAATGCCATAAATTAAAACTAATTCACCCCAAACAATAACTCCCTTTGGTAACTATGGTAACAATGTTTGACCACAAAACTATGACGCAGAGCTATGTTGCGTAGTTGTGATTGCAAGCATTGCCGTCGGTCACAAGGTCTGCCGTGTTACTAAATGAGGATATGGTTATCATGTTACGGTACTGTCCCTTCTGATCCTTCTCTCTGTCCTCCTCCTCCACTTCTGCTTTCTCTGTAACTGCCTGGTCTGTGTGGGCACTGGGTATTCCCACTAAAGAATCCCCTGCACTCCCAAAATGAGCACTTGTGCTTTACACCATACTATGGAGGAAACCAGTTTCTACACTCTGGCCTATGCAATCAAATGTCTTTTAAGGGAAGCATAGAGGTGCTAAAAGGTAAATGAATAGGCTGGGAGGGAGATGAGAGGGAAGGGGGCGGGGGTCAACCATGAGGTTACTGGTCATAACCTTTTCATTTGCACTTACCACACACGGGCGGAAAATGTCACATGAAGGTTCTAGTATGATCACCAGATTAGCTATTATGGGAGCACTGGCCTTCCAATGGCGAATGGTTTTCTATGGAGCTGAGGTCAGCAAGGTCACAGGGTCACATAGAGACTTTTATTGATACACAACTGAGCTATAGGTTTTTAGATCCACCTAATGTCCTTTACTGTGGATAGTGTGTTTGGTGTGGTCAAAAAAAAAAATGTAAAAGAAAACAGAGCAAAGTATCACTTGTGTTCAATTGGATCAAGATTGATGTCATTCTGTTTTCGTATGAATGACTGGAATCAGCTTAGAATCCATGCGGTTATAGTGGTACACTTGCTCTGTACCTTAGGACATCTCTAGGAGTAAAAAATAACCATGAAAAAATATTGAATTGATATTCACTGTGGCTGAACAACAGCGAGACAGACGTTACCACGGTGATTGGGTAATCCTATCAGTCAGTGACTGTATTGAATGTGATTCTCAGCGGTGCTGTGCCTCTCCAATGTGTCATCCACCAAGATGACAAATGACCCAGGGTGCCTAATGCACTCGCTACACTCCACTCTCTGCTCTACTGACGGACGGACATAGTTGGAGGGAGGGAGGTGCACATCTGAGATGACTCATCTGGACAACCCCCCCCCCCCACACACACACACACCCCCCCAATGAAATACACACACACATTCCCTCAGGGCTCCATGGGCTACACACACAAACAAAGCCAAGGAGGGAGCCCCGCCCCGCCGAGAGATAAATGAGGCCGGTCACCTGAGTGTGTCTGAGGATGGAGATCAGCTGGCTCTCTGTCAGAGCCTCCAACGCTCCACTGGCTCTCCTCTGGGTATCTGGGAGGAGGGAGGCTGCTCTGCCCTCTGGGGCTGTTCCACTCCTAAAAAGATTATCCTTAACTCCTCAAACAGACTCCCAACCTTCAAGCACTCTGATAAATGGAGCTTTCACTTCTCCTTCACAGCACCCACCCCACCCCTTCCTCCATCCCTTCACATCCACCCACACATGCACTGCAGACGTCTATCTGATGCTGCATATTTAGTTGAGAGCTGCTAAATGCTCTGTCTCAGTTGCAAGGACAGACAGAATGTGCCATCGTTATGGCTCTGCTGTTTTGAATTGCATCTCCTGATTTCAGCCCGGCGAAGATGAGTCAGTTCAGACAGTTCCAAATCAGAGTCCTTCAACAGGGGAATAAACTCACACATACTGCTCGAGTAGCCCAACAAGAGCTATTACTCATCTCTCAGCAGGTAGCCTAGTGGTTAGCGTGTTGAGCTAGTAACCCGAAAGGTTGCTAGATCAAATCCCCGAGCTGACAAGGTAAAAATCTGTTGTTCTGCCCCTGAACAAGGCAATTAACCCACTGTTCCTAGTCATTGTAAATAAGAATTTGTTCTTAACTGACTTGCCTAGTTAAATAAATGTTAAATAAATACAAATATTCTCATCTTTCTATACCGGTGCTATCTAGAATCTTAAAGGGTTCTTCAGCTGTCCCTATAGTGGAACCTTTTTGGTTCCAGTTAGATCCCTTTTGAGTTCTATATAGTACCCTTTACACAGAGGGTTCTACCTGGAACCAAAACGGTTCTACCTGGAACCAAAAATTGTTCTCCTATGGGGACAGCTGAATAACCCCTTTGGAACCCTTTTTTTCTAAGTGAAGGATCTTAATTTGAGCCAGCAGGAAAATAATCGTGCAACAACAGGAAATGTGAATTATTATGTGAATTATAATTCATGGCAAATTTTTGTAAGTGTTGATAAATTTTTCATCCGGGCAAATCAAGTCTGACATTTTAAAGTGGAAATGACAAACTGTTGAAGCCTTTTTAAACCTCGAATATAGTTCAAGTTTGCATTTCCTGCTTTGCAGGAAAATTCTCAGCAACTAAAGAGGGATCAAATTAATATCCTACATCTGTATACTCACAAGCCATAGAGTTACTGCTATTGGCAGTCGACGAGTCATCTTGAGGTCTATTCAGTGTCACAACACTGAACTTCAGATCATTTTTACATTGGCTCAAACGGGACTTAGATGTTCAAGAAGGGTCATCATATGGTCTACCTACCTAAGCACAGCCGTAAGGCTTCATTGAAAGACGTAAAAACTTAGTTGACATGTTTAAAAAAAAAAAAATCTTGTGTTGGGAAAGGGGTAAACAAAGAAGATAGAGAGGAGAGGAGCACCCTCACACTTTGCACTCCCTTGCACACTCATTCGTGGCAGCCTAAGCGTCAAACAGAAGAACACTGTCACTAGAGCCAGGGTGACACCAGTGTGTGATCCGACCCCGCCCAGCGCAGGAGTCCAGACGGGATGAGAGGAGTCCAGACGGGGTGAGAGGAGTTGCAACAGACCAAAACAGGGAAGGAGAGAAAGAAAGAGAGACAGAGAGATTTAGATGGAAGAAGAGGGAGACAGTCAGAGTAGCAGACTGAGAGAGACCCAGAGAGAGAGTGCAGGCCCTGTACACTACAGTGTGATAGCCTGAGTCATGTTCTATGCGTCAATGTAGGAGTGAGGGAGCAGAACAGTATCTGGGCCTTATGTGATGTGCTGTCCTGACCGTCACTCATTAGCCGGAGCCTTACAGACAGATCATTTGTCTATGGATGAGCACTACAGAGCAACTGAGGCTGCCATGAATCATGCCTGAGTTTAATGACGTGTGTCTCTCACACACACACACACATGGATGGGGGGTTGGGGGGTTGCGTCGTGGTGACATCACCACCTTTGGTGGCAGGGTGCTTTGTTTGGCCTGTAACCGTTACAATGGGACGGGAGGACGGGCCCCACCTCCGCGACGCGCACCGCGATGCTGAACAAAAACAAGGACTGGGGGACCCTGCGTTAAATATACAGGGCTGTCAAAGATGGACCATTAAGAATACATGTGTGTGAAGCTGCATGTTAGTGGAGTTGGCAGGTATTGAGGGGGACACAGAATAGACTCTCCCGCTCCCCTCAGCGCACACACACACGTTTCATGCATAGCATGCACATCCGTGAAACCCCAGCAGGCACATCAAATCATATTGGTCACATACACATGGTTAGCAGATGCAATTGCGAGTGTAGCGAAATGCTTGTGCTTCTAGTTCCGACAGTGCAGCAATATCTAACATCTCATCTAACTACCTAATACACATAATTCTAAGTAATGGAATGGAACAGGAATATGTACACATAATGCCACGCTACATCCGAAAGCCAGTCTGTTGGTGGTTGTGCATATGGAGGCCAAAGGGGCCCGACAACAATACAACCGAAACAGAGCCATTCACTTCAACTCTGCCCACACAAGTCGAGAGGGCCGGACACAAAAGAGGGAGAGAGGCAAAGGGGAGAGAGGCGAAGGGGAGAGAGGGGAATCCATATGTTACACATTCATCAGGGACAGGAGAGGAAGGAAGGGGGCTGGGGTGGATACTGAGGC
This sequence comes from Oncorhynchus gorbuscha, assembly GCF_021184085.1. Taxonomy (NCBI): domain Eukaryota; kingdom Metazoa; phylum Chordata; class Actinopteri; order Salmoniformes; family Salmonidae; genus Oncorhynchus; species Oncorhynchus gorbuscha. The sequence continues at coordinate 24,947,597 of NC_060198.1, read as the reverse complement.
AATAAGGGAAAGTAATGGGGTTGAGGGGGAAGCGGTTTTGTGGGGTAGGGGGAAGAGAGTGGTGAGGGGTAAGAGGTTTGAGGGGATTGGGGAAGAGAGGGGGGTAAAGAAGGGGTTTCAGGAAGAAAACAAGATTGACAGTTAGAGAGAGAATGGGATTACAGCATGATACCATAGTAACAAGCAGCAGAAGAAGAAGAAGAAGGTCTGCATTAAAGAGTGGGAGAGAAAAAACGTGAAAATGGGTTTGTGAGAAAATGTTGGCCAGCTTCGTTGATTGTGTGGGAGGTGTCGTGAACCCATTTCGCAAAGCTAATTAAAATGCACAAAACATCAATGGCAAGAATAATTCATTTATTTCTTCTTCAAATGAGCCTGTTTACATAAGAAACATGGCTGTGATCCCTCCCGGGCCAGAACACAAGCAACAGTTTAGAACTGTCAATCCAAAACTTCACATGGCAGCTGCCTCCATGAACAACGTGCGATGAAATGAGTCGCTCGTCAACTGCATTAAACAAGCATGAGACAGAGCCTGCTATTGGACAGCATAGGTGTGGAAAAGAGACAGCATTGTAATGTAAATGCTGAGCGTCTTCATTCCAAATGTACTGAATATATTAGGCCACTTATAACATGGTTATTAAAGCAGGGGATGAGTAGTACATGAGTCCAGTATCTGCAATACAAGGTTTCTGTGTGACTCATAATATGGCTGGGTGTTAGAGAATCAATTTGATTCTACGGTTACTGTCTGCTGGTGGCTAAATTCTCTCTTTCTGGCTGTGGGCACATACAGTGGGGCAAAAACGTATTTAGTCAGCCACCAATTGTGCAAGTTCTCCCACTTAAAAAGATGAGAGAGGCCTGTAATTTGTAAAATGAGAAAAAAAAAGATTGAAAAAGATTTCTGGCTCTCACAGACCTGTAACTTCTTCTTTAAGAGGCTCCTCTGTCCTCCACTCGTTACCTGTATTAATGGCACCTGTTTGAACTATTTATCAGTATAAAAGACACCTGTCCACAACTTCAAACAGTCAAACTCCAAACTCCACATTGGCCTAGACCAAAGAGCCGTTAAAGGACACCAGAAACAAAATTGTAGACCTGCACCAGGCTGGGAAGACTGAATCTGCTATAGGTAAGCAGCTTGGTTTGAAGAAATCAACTGTGGGAGCAAGTATTAGGAAATGGAAGACATACAAGACTACTGATAATCTCCCTCAATCTGGGGCTCCACGCAAGATCTCACCCCGTGGGGTCAAAATGATCACAAGAACGGTGAGCAAAAATCCCAGAACCACACAGGGGGACCTAGTGAATGACCTGCAGAGAGCTGGGACCAAAGTAACAAAGCCTACCATCAGTAACACACTACGCCGCCAGGGACTCAAATCCTGCAGTGCCAGACGTGTCACCCTGCTTAAGCCAGTACATGTCCAGGCCCATCTGAAGTTTGCTAGAGAGCATTTGGATGATCCAGAAGAAGATTGGGAGAATGTCATTTGGTCAGATGAAACCAAAATATAACTTTTTGGTAAAAACTCAACTCGTCGTGTTTGGAAGACAAAGAATGCTGAGTTGCATCCAAAGAACGCCATACCTACTGTGAAGCATGGGCGTGGAAACATCATGCTTTGGGGCTGTTTTTCTGCAAAGGGACCAGGACGACTGATCCGTGTAAAGGAAAGAATGAAAGGGGCCATGTATCGTGAGATTTTGAGTGAAAACCTCCTTCCATCAGCAAGGGCATTGAAGATGAAACGTGGCTGGGTCTTTCAGCATGACAATGATCCCAAACACACCGCCTGGGCAACGAAGGAGTGGCTTCGTAAGAAGCATTTCAAGGTCCTGGAGTGGCCTAGCCAGTCTCCAGATCTCAACCCCATAGAAAATCTTTGGAGGGAGTTTAAAGTCCGTGTTGCCCAGCAACAGCCCCAAAACATCATTGCTCTAGTGGAGATCTGCATGGAGGAATGGGCCAAAATACCAGCAACAGTGTGTGAAAACCCTGTGAAGACTTACAGAAAACGTTTGACCTCTGTTGGCAATGACAAAGGGTATATAACAAAGTATTGAGATAAACTTTTGTTTTGACCATATACTTATTTTCCACCATAATTTGCAAATTAATTAATTAAAAATCCTACAATGTGATTTTCCAGATTTTATTTTCTCATTTTGTCTGTCATAGTTAAAGTGTACCTATGATGAAAATTACAGGCCTCTCTCATCATTTTAAGTGGGAGATCTTGCACAATTGGTGGCTGACTAAATACTTTTTTGCCCCACTGTAAATATTCACAAGGAGGGTGATTGGTGCTCCGTGTTGGGGAAGCTACTCTGAAAACATAGTTTACCAAGCTACTAATTACTTCACACTGAAAGAAGTTAAGCTACACTAAAACGTCCCTTAAGAAAATATAGTTTTAGTGTTTAGTATGTATCAGGATGTATTAGCTGCTGCGAACTATGATATACTTTGAAAAAGTAGTTAATTACATCCAAACTACTTTGTGATAAAAAATATATATATCTAAATCTGAAATGTCATAGACTACAAATTGCAAGTACAGATCACTCTGGAGTCAGATGTTAACAGAATGTGCTTATTTGGCCACTTTTTCAAGTAAAAATTTGTCAGGTCTGATAATGAAAGGAAATTCTTGCCTATTTCACACATATTTTATTTTCTTGCAAAAAAATAGTGGGAAGTTCCAGTAGTTAGCTACACCTCTACATGGCAAAATATTAATTAACTACTGAAAACACTACCTAGATTTGAATTTATTTTAACCACAAAGCTACTGCAAAATGGAGTTAAATTACTAGTCGAACTACATGTAGTTCACTACTCCCCAACACTGTTGATGGTGAAAATTCTGTATGGAAAGTGATGAGAGTCTGGAACGATGAGGTGAGAGTCTCACCTCGATGAATATTCAATGCCTCTCTCTTCTGTCTAATTTACCTCCAATAGATTTGTGCCCAAAGGGATGAGTGTATCGAGAGCAAAGTTCACTAAACAGAAGAAGCAAAACACCCCTTTTTGGGGGGGAAGAGGAATACACATCCTATATTAGCTTTGCTTGTCCTCCAACACCTGAATTCTGGTGGAATGTGGCCCAAATGGACCTAATAGTTATGGTAGGCTACCAATAAAAATGTTTTTTTGGTCATAATGTCTCCACAATCCTAACCTTCAAAGAAAGAATAGTTGAATTGTAACAGTGGCTTAACTCTGAAACTCTCAGCTAAAACATACATATTATACCATGGGCCAAGATCAAAGTAAACCTCCACAGCGGTCTAGGGAGTTTGAATTAGTTCAGCTTTTAGCCCCCTGGCTGTGCAATAGTCAGAGTTTTGACCTCATTCATACACAATTATTGATGTAGAAGCTTGAGTACCCCAAGGCTTCCCTCAGCTCCTCCCACCCGCACTCCTCTTACACCAGACCAGTAGGCTCCCTAACGCTCAGCTTTACTTGAAATCTTTCATATGGTCTGGTTCCTCTCAATGTTTCTTCCACAAGTGTTTCATCTCAATTCCAAATGTCACCTTCAGTATGCTCTGTGAGAGTTTTACACCTGGCTTTTGTAATAAATGGTAGTCTGTGACAAATGACTGTGGAAAGCGCTACAAATACATTTAAGTGGATACACTATTCTCATCCATGCTTGTATGAAGCGAGATACCACATTTGTAAGTAGATAATGCCGCTGTGGCTATTTTCAAAGTGTACTCTGTATACCTACATTCTCCAGAAGATGTCATGACAGAAACATTGTAATTTGCTACATGGCAGAAAGTGAGATTCCACCTTAGTTGTAATGTCAGCACCAGATTGGCATAGAGACAGACAGAGGGACCCTGGCAGAGAGATGGCAGGCAAGTGCATTTCCTTTGTAGCCTATCCTGTACAACGTAGCTAACCAAACAAGGGCTATAGTTAAGTATACAAATACAGCAATGCCTTGTCCTCTTATTCAGATTTGAATCAATTGTGTTCACCTCGTTTTTGAAACACAAACCATATTTTCGACTCGGAAGAATCCAAATTGACCCGTTAATGTCTCTTGCCATCAAGCTGTCACTCATCTCTGAAGCTCCACAGCAAGAGGCCTTTCAGTCTCAGTACAGGCCCCAGCCATTATAAATGGGCCATTTTACCATCCATCAATGGCCCCATTATAATAGAAAAGTGAAATGCAACTAATTTAATTTTCATGTGATGGCTGGACTCAAGTCATGTTAACTTAAGGGTCAACTGGAAAGGGCAAATTGTATCATTGAGTATTCTGACTTGTAGAATTGTGGCCATCAGTTCGTAGATAGGTAGTCCGGTATGGCCGTTGGTGGAGCATGGTGTTTGCAACACCAATGTTGTGGGTTTGACTCCCACGGGGGACCAATATGAAAATGTACACACTGGATACTGTAAGTTTCTCTGGATAAGAGTGTCTGGTAAATGACTTGTGATTTGTGAATGATTTAAATGTTTAATAGGCCTACATGAGAAACGCAGTACCATGCAGTCAGTCTGAAGGCTTGGCACAATGTCGCCATCCAGTGGTAGCCATTGAATTAACTTCAAATCAACCACACGACAATCATTATCCTATACTTTGTTTAATATTCCGCTGTCTAAACAAAATTAGCTGCACAAAAACATTTTATATTCAAACATCTATGAAACAAGCCCTCAGTGTTGGCAGGTCTAGTCATTTAAAATGTAACCTTTATTTAAAATTAAACATTTCAAACCAATTTATTCTTAAGGCAGAGAAAATACAATATTTAAAATAACATTACCAGCCATCTATAAACAAATAACTTAATACAACTCAATTCAGTTTATACTGATTCAGTAGTTTAAGAAAAGATAAAGCCAATTTAAAGATACATCAATAACCTGCCCTTTTCCAGGCAGACTTACTATAACAGCTTGCAGCCACCAGCACCAACGGAATTATTTTCACAATCCTATCTATGTATGTGTAACATGCATGTATTGTAGGTTTGTTCGGTTGCTTTTAGACTTCTATTCAAAGTCTTTTGACCAATCAGATCTGAAAAATATCTGATGTGATTGGTCAAAAGACCAATTAGTGGAAAACCGACCAATCAGATCCAGTTTAGTGGTAGAGTGGCCACACCAGTCACTCTACTTTTACAAAAAGGATTCTGAGGAAACAAGGAAAAAGCAAACCTCCAAACCACCATTTAAAATGTCAAAAGCCAGACGTTTTAAAATTTATTTTTTATCCATCCATAACCATGTATACAGAAAAGACTGGACATCCCTGCAGACTTTTGTTCATTGTGACAGTATTCATTTGATAACAAGGTGGTAGTATTTATACGAATTTAAGCCACAGGCTTTAATATACATTTATCTATATACACACTTACATTAGAGAAAGCTATCACCAAGCAGTAGCACTGTCAAGTACATCAGTTTCAGGCAAAGTTAAATGGTTCTCTGGTAATACAGTAATACGTTTAAACAACAAACAAAAAAACAAAACAGTACAATGTGGAAGGTATCAAGAGAAATGGAAAATAACAAGTTGTTGAAATTCTAGGGTACTAGCTATAGGTTAGCACCATTTGTATATAGGATTTATTCTTCATCTAAAAAAGAAAGTGCGTTAACGAGACTTAATCATAAAATAAAAACTAAGACCTACGATGCCGTTGTGAGATGAAATGAGACACCTCCACGTATTTATTTGGACAGTGAAGCAAAATTGTATCATTTGTCTCCACTCCAGCATTTAGATGAGATTCAAATATTTCATTTGATTGGACTAGATACATAGTGCTTTCATTTCTAAAAATAAAAAATAAAAAAGGAACAAATATTTATTAAAAGAACCTTAAAAATTAAACAGAGACATTCTGTACTGCCGCCTCGTATGAAACATTGATCTCAAATCCAAAACGCTTGAGTAGAGACATTTAAAGTTTTGCTTCACTATCCAAATAAATACGTAGGGGAGTGTAAATGTAAAAACTTTTTTTTTAGCTATGGAGGGTTCCGGAAACACTGGAGTAGAATCTGTCTGGTGGGTGGGACAAACACAGCTCTAGCTAGCCCACATAAAATGACTACCTATCCCAGTTATAACTCTCCATAATACTCACATGACACATTTAACCCAGTCCTAAACATTTGTTCGAGCTTGCATTTTTTGCATGAATATACCTACAGTTGAATGACAGATTGTTAGAAGGAACAAAATTCTACGAATGTCGTCATCGGTGTCAAGTAATGTTTATAGAGGAGTTGTTACCAAGGGCTTTCTTTAACGGTTTTATATGGTTACATTTTAATGGGTTTTTAAGACAGCACTCCACTCAGAGGCAAAACACTGGTAGGTGAACTAAAACAGCAAAAACCCTTCAGCATTGCGGGCGACCGACCAATGGTGCACCTGAACACAAGGCAGATAAAAACTCTATTCATCATCCGCTCCACAGGTGGTGCTGGTCCTCTATTGCAGACCCAGTCTCCCTGTCCCTCGCCCTCTTCCGACTGGCGTAGTCATTCGGAACGTCGTGCTAGGATCTGACCTCCTGACTGGCCTTCCCACTCCGGTCCTGGAGAGACGGGAAAAATAGCAAAAGCGGGACAAATCAGCGCAACTGTTCTGTCGCACAAGCTTTGGATTAGGCAGGAAGCGGGAGGCGAGAGAGACATGAACGCATGGTTCAGCAATTACAATTGAGCTCATTGGAAAAGTCTTGAGATTTTTACACAGCTAGGTGTTGGGCATTCGTTTGTTTGCAGGTTACCTCTGCACCAAAGCACATCTCTGCTGGGATTTTGAATCATGTCTCTGTAGAGTGTGTGTGTGTCCACTCAAATTTCAAAAAGAGACATCAGTTTGAAGGCAGTTTTAGGAGGAGCTCTAGGGGATAAGAGGAGCTCGTCTGTCACAACGAACTGGAGAGCAGAGATCTAAACACACATTCAGCTGCTTTCCTCCGACTCAGAGCCACTGGCATTCACACGTGTCCAAGGCAAAAACACCATTTGATTTAGACATGTAGCCTACGTTTGAACGGGGGCTAAAAAAAATTAATGAGAGGAACACAGACACATTTATGGCTACGGGATAGTGTTACCTACAGCTACACAGACCTATTCCGTACTCTTCACCCACCCAACAAAACAGAGTTTCAACATTACCAACATTTCAAAATAACAACCTTCCATTTTGTCCTACTCTCACACCGGCTCATCCAGTTAGGACTGAGGCAGGTCTAAGTCTTGGTGTTTGATTGGGTGAGTGGGTGAGACTGAAGACTTGCCAGTTGTTGGGTCGCTGGGGTTTGGGGCTCACTCCGGGCCGTACCCTACCTCTGGTGGGGGAGGTTTGACGGTGACAGGCTGGGAGGAACGCCGGGGAGGAGAGGGTTTGGGCTGGGCTTGCTGCTGCATCGGGTCGTAGTACGTCACCCCACCGTACACCTGCGACTGGCCGTACACCTGCGACTGGGCCTGAGGGGAGGTTAAACGGTTTATGCAGGAGTGTAAACACCAGTATGTTTGTAGCATGTGCTACACATTCCTAAATGTTAACGGTAGAGTCGAACACCCCTTATAAATTTGCCAAGAATTGCAGAGCTGACAGAATATTGCAACAATAATGTTGCACTGGATAGAATATATAGCAACATTTGACATGCAGATATGGTAGCTAATGGTGTTGAGGGCAGAGGTCTCACCGGGGGGTTGTACATGGGGGGCAGGGTGGCGCCTGCCGGGTAGGGGTAGTTGGTGTTCCCAAAGGTCATGACACCTGGCGGAGGGTAGAATGGCGGGGCCAACAGCTGCTGTGGAGGGGGCTGTCCAGGGGACATGGAGACAGGGGGAGCAGCGTAGAGAGCCGGGTTGGGCATGGGGCCGCTCGACTGGTGGGGGTGTAGACCTGAGGGGAGACAGGAGGGGTTCATGGGTGTGACCAGACAGACCCATACAGTAGCCAATACCATACCGGCATTTCTTGTCAGGAGTAGAAGTGGCCATTTAAATGAAATTGTAAACATTTTGAAAAAAATCCTTCACCAAAAAACAGCCCCCCCCCAGACACAATTAAAATCACAGTGCAGTTAGTTATCACAACTACCATTAAAAAAAGGTCACCAGTCATCATAAATGGGAAAAAAAAATCAACATACCTAACGCAACAATGCTGTAACGTTAGGAGATATGAATCTTTCGAAATTTGCCACAAATATAAAGCGTGCCGCCGCACATCATCATTGCTAACAGTTGGGAAAATGTCAAGAGTGACACAGGGAAGCGACAGCAGCAAAGTCCCGTACGGCAATAATTAGAGGTTAATTAGGTAGTGAAATGCAAACTTTGCAAAGTGGAATTGAGCTACAATGGCAGTACAGGTACAATGCTCAACTATCTGAAAGGGAGGCACCGCGAGACTTGAAACATTGCTGGCAGCAGCACAGGACCCCAACAAAAGACAGGATCTTCACAAGAAAAGAAGTACGATAAGGGATGGAGAAAATAACAGCGCTGATTACAGAAACTATTGCAGTTAATATGCAGCCATTGTCAATGGTAGAGGATGTCGGCTTCAATGCCCTGATGGTATATCTAGAACCAGACTACAAGAAAAACTGAAGCCCCGGAAAGTGAAATTGTACAATGATTGCTCTGCAATCTGAACACGCGGTCATACATCATTGCCACGAGCCATCACATTGATGAGAAGCGGGACATTAAGTCCCATGTGCTGACCACAGAGCATGGAGAAGAGGCACACAGGAGAGAGCCTACCATCATTGGTGAGTGGGTGGGGTACAGCAGTATGGTGAGCGCCGTCTGGCAGCCATGACTGGGGTGGATTGAGCGCCATTGCCCCCTAGTGGTCATATGAATAACCATATCTGCATTGTGAATTCACGTCATGTCATTTTGTTTTTTTTCTCTTATCGCTAAAAAAAATGGTTAAAGACAAATTGTACATTTTTCACATACCTAGTCTGGAGGCACTTGAGTCAACTTTTTATGACGTGAAACACTTGTTGAAAAGCACTATACAAAGTAGTTATTTTTCTTCATTAATCCAGTAAGAATAACAATTTATTTGAGAGTTAAGAGAATTTAAGGAATACTATTACCGATTTGATTGAACATGTCTTCACTTGCATGGTGATTATGCAGAGGTAAGTGATGTTCAAGAAAGCTTGTCATTGTTTTTGTTTTTTGCCAGCGAAGACTCCAGGCCAAGTTCATATCTGTCATTTTAGTTGAGGGGTAACTGCTACCCACACCATGTATTTCCCTGGCAGCAAGTTGACAGACACTAACCTGGGTGTCCTGGGTGTGGGAGGTGCATCTCAGGCTGGACCAGAATGCCCTGGGGTGGGAGGGGGGCGGGGCTGTCACCGTGGGAATAGATTGGTCCTTGGTAAGACACTGCAGGAGGAGACAATATAGCATTTACACTCGCGTTTACACTCTACAGTATATTATTCTACAACGCCACGACCAAACCAAAAGTATGTGAACACCTGCTTTTCAAACATTCCTAAATCATAGGCCTTAATATGGAGATGGTCCCCCTTTGCTGCTATGACAGCCTCTACTCTCCAGGGAAGGCTTACCACTGGATGTTGGAACATTGCTGCGGGGACTTGCTTCCATTCAGCCACAAGAGCATTAGTGAGGTCAGGCACAGATGTTGGGCGATTAGGCCTGGCTCGCAGTCGGCTTTCTAATTCATCCCAAAGGTGTTCGAAGGGATTGAGGTCAAGGTTCTGTGCAGGCAAGTCAAGGTCTTCCACACCGATCTCAAAACAAAAAACATTTCTGTACAGATCTCACTTTGTGCACAGGGGCATTTTCATGCTGAAATAGGAAAGGTCCTTCCCCAAACTGTTGCCACAAAGTTGGAAGCACAGAATACTCTAGAATGTAAGTTATGCTGTAGCATTAAGTTATCCCTTCACTGGAACTAAGGGGCCAAGCCCGAACCATGATAAACAGCCCCAGACCATATTCATGCATTGGGGCAGGTAACTTTCTTCTGGCATCTGCCAAACCGAGATTCGCCTGTCGGACATTTCTCCAGACAATGAGTTTCCACTGGTGCAATGGCGGCGAGCTTTACGCCACTCCAGGCGACGCTTGGCATTGCACATGGTGATGTTAGATCTTTCATGAAGCTCCCGACGAACAGTCCTTATGCTGACGTTGCTTCCAGAGGCAGTTTGGAACACGGTAGTGAGTGACGCAACCGAGGACTGATGATTTTTACCCGCTTCAGCACTCGGCGGTCCCATTCTTGTGTGGCCTACCACTTCACGCCTAAGCCGTTGTTGCTCCTAGACATTTCCACATCACAATAACAGCACTTAGAGTTAACCGGAGCAGCTCTAGCAGGGCAGAAATTTGACGAACTGAATTGTTGGAAAGGTGGCATCGTATGATGGTGCTACGTTGAAAGTCCCTGAGCTCTTCAGTAAGGCCAGTCTACTGACGTTTGTCTATGGCGATTGCATGGTTGTGTGCTCAATGTAATACCGGTCAGCAACGGGAGTGGCTGTAAAAGCCATATCCACTCATTTGAAGAGGTGTCCACATACACTATATATACAAAAGTATCTGATGTGGCAATCAGGTAATCATGTGTTAAACTACAACAAAATAAGCTACGTGTTTATGACAGCTCCACAGATACCCTACCATTCTAACTAACCTCTCAAAACAGTTTAAACATTTTAAAACAGCTTTTTAATGCAGCTAAAACATGTTGTAGTTTAGTACGGATTCTACCAGAGCCTGGCTCTGAGCCTATGGACAAAGACACCGGCTAGTGTGCGTTTTCAGTTGTGCCCTGCCTTCTGGTGGTAGTGTGTGGCACTGACTCACTGGGCTCGTAGTAGTGGCCCTCCATGACCCCTATGTGCATAGGAGGAGCGGGCTCCGGGCTTGGCCTCTGGCGCTGGGACGAGTACCGCTTTGCCCGGTTACCAGCTCCCTGAGATGGAGAGAAAGAGGATGAGAGGTAACCGAACCACTCAAAATGTCAGGTAAAAAAAATGCCAGATTTCCCCTTGAAGATAACATAAAAATGACAAACTCATCTTGGTACATAACACAAGCAGGCCTACTCACCAGCTCTTCTATGTTACTGTATTGTGGAGGTGCTCCACCCATGTGTATAGAGTTAGGGATGCCTGCAACGAGACGAGAAAAGGTTCGACAACACGCAAGGAAAACAAATCCAACTAACTGATCAACTGCTGCTGTTTAGTTAGTTACAGTGAGAAACACGTTACATCGTATAAGCTTCATGTCAAAACAGCTACCAATGTGTAGTTCTAACTAGGGTTTCTGTCCTGACAAAATGTGTACTTGAGGCACTTTAAATCTTGGGTGCCAAAAGTACATGTTATTTCCGATGTATTGCATGATAAAAACCTCCCAGGCTCCAGACTACGCAAAAGGCTTAGGAGAGAGAGACTTCCATTCCCACACTACTGTCTGCCCACATTGCTCCACACTGACTGCAATGGCCTCATTATGTCAACCAGCCACACTGAACGGTCAGCGACTGACCGACCAACCAACTCAGTGCTGCACCAGGGAGCTGCTGCTTAGCTTCACCTGGGCTGCTGGTGCAGTGGTGACTGAGCTGCTGGTGACAGTACAGCTGGAGCTCTGAGAGGGTGTGTGTCACTACATAATACTCCAAATAAAAAAAATAAAAAAGGTAGAGCGAGCGAGAAAGGAGAGAACAAAAGAGAAGGCTCACCCCTCAACTCAGTGCGTAGATACGAAGATGGATTCTGGGGCCAGTTCGGTCCGGCCAGGCTGAGTCTGGTCAGGTCCTGGTCCAACCCTGTGAGTACTGTCCCTTGGCTGCTGTCTCCAGCGTCCCCCTGACTCTGACCGGGGCCATGCCACGGCTCACTCTTCAGGGCTGAGGAAGAGACGGTGGAGGCAGGCTCCTCAAGAGAGGCCTGCTTTCCCAGCTCAGTGGCCCGGGTGCGAGTTCTCCTGGCTAGGGAATACGACTTCTTCTCCACGGGGCGCTCTGGAGCCGGGGAGGCATTGCGGGTAACCTGGTTGTCTGCCGGAGGAGCAGATCCCCCTCGCTGCTGCTCCTGTCGTCTTGGTGGTGGCGCAGAGTCCCTTTCGCGATCTCCCTTGCCACTGTAGTGACGATTGTAGTACACGGACTGTGAGGTTGTCACTGTAGTTGTGTTGCGCTCGTCATCCTCCTCGCTGCGGACCTCTTCCACCACGACCGAAGGGCTGCGCTCTGTATGGGCCCCTCTGTTCCCCCGGCCCCTGGGGCCTTGTTCCCCGTCCATGGGCGGTAAACTCCGGGTCTGGAGGGGCTCAGCGGGGTGGGCCTTGGGGCCTGGCCGTTGGGACTCCTGGTTTCGGTCATTCCTGTGGTGGGCCTGGGGAGGACGGTTGCCCTGGAAGCCCCGGGGTGGGGGGTGGGAGGAGGGCCTGGGGGGTTGTTGCTGCGCTGGGTGTTTGGGGCTGATGAGGGGGGAGGACCAGAATGCTGCAGGGCCACGGCTGGGGGGGCGCTACGGCTGTTGGGGTTCCCTCCTTGCTGCCAGGAGGTATGGACAGGCCTCTCCCAGTCTCCGTCCTGCCAGCGCTTGTCCCGGACTGGAGAGGTGCTGTGTCTGCAGGGGGAGGAGGCGGCTAGTGTGAGGACAAGCTGCAAGTAGACCAGCAATGGGCAAACTATGGTACGTGGGGCAGATTTTTATTTTATTTTAACATCTAAAAAGAGATAGTATGTAGAAATTATAAATGGGGAGCTATATATTTTCAAAGAATTTTCCCTTTTCTGTCCTGCAAAAAGCTCTTCACTATCCATTTTTACCTCAACGTGACCCTCATGCAAACATTATTGCCACCCCTGTAGTTAACAATTGCGGTTTTTCGCAAGATGACATTGTGCCTGTTAATATAAATTGGCACGATAGACGGTACTGGTGGTTAGTGTTACAGGCTGTCAGGGACATGGGGATTTGAACACTGTGTCAATAGAGTTGAAGGGTTAGTAGTACCTGGGCTTGCGCTGTCTATAGGACCGCTCATTGGAGACACCTCCGTTGCGGATGTCATAGCCATAGATCGCAACCAGCTCCTCACGTGACTTGGGCGCCTGCTCCTCCTCCCTGAACCTATCGTGTTCCCAGCGACCCTCATCCTTCCACAGCTTCCTGTTACGACCCTTAGGCCTGGAGGACAGGAAAGAAGCCACAAATATATCAATAAACAGGTTTACCAATGAAACAACACCCATCTATTACACAGGGATACAAACTGGTGAGGACCCAAAAAGGTGACTTTTTTGTTGTTGCACTGAAACGCGCAAAAAAAATCCCTGCTAGGGGGAAATGCAGGTTTTAACTAATTAAACAAAGAATATGATCTACATTATCAGTCAGTGTAAAATAAGTGGTTTATGTGAACCTAACTCACAGCTAAAAAAAATGTAAAGAAAGCAAGCCAATGTTACTGGTTGCCAAGACTTTACAGCAAATTACACTCAAGTCTTGAGAAAAAAAAAACAATACACTGCCATGACAGCCTTCATAATAGAACACTTGTGACCACACACACACACACACACACACACACACACACACACCTAAATATTACACATGGGGATTTTTTAAATATTCTAAGTAGAATGCCTGACACAAACAAGCATTCCGTGTTTGCTCTATTATAGTGGCCACTATAGATGACATCAATCAGGTGCAACAGGCTCAGTGTGCAAAAATAACATTCACTTTGTAACAAATGAAATCACATACCCCCCAGCTAGCAAGCTACTTAATGCTAACTATACTTGTTCCAATCCTTTCTCACCTCAAACTTTCCAATTGCCGGCTGTTTTCAGGTTACAGCTCAGTACATAAGCTTCATCACCACCGTGGTCAGGCTTCTTACCTACCTCCTCGTTATCGTTCAGGAGACGCGTAAGCTGCCTTTCCACTCTTCCGCCGTCTTTCCAGAGCATTCACTGATGCTGTAACTCGCCCATTGCTTGTCTCGTTTCAGTCGCGTGCTTGCATTCTGTTTTGTGAACGATAGGCTGAGCCTGGGATACAGCCAGTATAGCTCCAAACGCCCATCACTCGTTCGCTTACAGCCAGTAGTGATCCAAAGCCTCCGCCTCTATCCCCAAACTTTTCTCATCGGATCTACACGAATCACATAGGTCACCTATTCTGGATTCAAAACGGCGAAATTCATCGAAAGGTGACTAGTTCGCATCCCTGATTAGTAGGAGTTATTCCTCCTTTTCTGTGTGGTTGTTGGTCACGTTTGGCTAGTTCCAGTTGAACGAAAAGCATTTAATGGATAAAAATGGTAAACGCTCTCCCTTACCGTTCCTCCTCCTGTGCATTTCCTCTGACGTCGTGCTCAAAGAACATTCCCTTACGGGGGATATAGGCTGGGTTATTACGATCCTGGTCATCATCCAGCTTCTGGCCTGGTTTAGCGCCTTTATTCTCAGAGTCTTCTGTGCTTTCCTAGTCACACAAGAGTAGAATTACTCAAAATGATTGACCAAGAGGCCTATATTTGTATGTGATTCCTCAACTCCCATTTTCTTTTCAATTAACCATCTTACTTGTCCATCCCCACTTTGACGCTCCCCTGCCAGGTTGCCTTTGTCTTCACACTTCACTTCTTTCCTCATACTTTTTTCACCCTCATCCTTTCCCCCTCCTTCCTGCAGCTCCCCCTCTGCAGCAGGGGTGTCGGAAGCAGGAGTGGGTTTGGGCCCAGCAGCCGGCGGAGGGACCTCTTCCTCCTCCTCCTCCTCACCTCCCTGAGAGAGAAAACACAAGACTTGTTAGTTTGCTCCATGTGTATCATTATCAAGATACTGTCAGAGAGCTCAACGCAAATATCCTTGGAGTCCTACTTATTGCAGTCAAAACCGTCCATGCATAGTGGACAAATTAAGCTTTACATCAGAACCACAGTTAAGACCTCATTAAGAGGATTCCAGTACCATCATAGGCATTGCAACGCAGGAGTACATGAATTGTAAATGTTTTTATTTTTCTGTATCCTGCAAATAGGGGCTGCTACAATGCAGAAGGTCTGTGTTCCCGAAATACCGGTATCAATGGTTGAAACCTGCTCATCTCTTCAGTCCGTCCAGGATTTCGCTGCGGCAATTCTGACATTTTGCATGGCAATATGCAATGATTGTCAAATTTGTTACAAAAATGCACTGACAAGGGAAAAACTTGTGATGTGTGCTTAATTGAACAATATTATGCAATAAATGTGCAGTGGAATTAAAATTGTGAGCCCTTTCTAAGTGTGGTGATCGGTCAGTTGTATGCGATAATTTGACTGTTTTATGAGGTAATAGTGCAGGATTGGTCAAATTTGCAAGCCCTTAAATAATATACTAAGAATGGTTGATTTAACAAACAAAAAAGAATAGAAAAATCCTGGAGGGACTCTCGTTTCATGGTGATACACAAAACAATTTTCACAAATACTTTGAAAGTTAGAAACATCATGATCTTTCCAATCTATTTGTTGGGATATTCTGTTGGGAGAATGAGGAACCTTGTGGTAGGCTCATGAAGCCTGCATTACTGAAATTCAAACAACCTGGTTAGTCATACTATTTTGCCCATGCAAATTTTCTATTTATTTTTTAATTACATTCAAAATTTACCCTAAAGCATAACTGTTCAGTAGTGGCAACTTACCTCTGAATGGGAGCCATTCTCCTCAGGATCTGCGCTTTCATAGTCAGAAAGGACAGCTGCAAAAATAAACATCAACTGTGGGAAATGCCTCAGATGCATGCATCATTCTAGATAGATAGGCCATTGGATTGCATCAACAAACACTGACTCACCTTCTCCTACACCATCTTCACTTTCCTGTTAAGAAAGGATAACACTAGTCAAACAATGCGACTGAACAGTCAACAAATAGCAACCGTATGTAGCCTACACACCACTGACAGGCAAACATGATACCAACTCTACACAGATGTGGAAGCGCACATGTTTTTCTATCCACAACCCAGACTGACTACAATAAATGGTTTCCTTAACAAAATCTAATCCAAACCTGGCCAAAAAGAGCACTCTTCCTTGGCTAAATGGAAAAATTGGGAAACTGATGAAACGACGAGAGCATGACAGACATAGGTTTACCATGTTGAGAAATAAGGCGACGAAAGAAATCACAGGCCAAGGTTCCTTGTAGTTTTTGTGGAAGCTAGAGCCCATCCCAAACATATTTGGCTTTAGTGAGCTAATCACCTTGTTCACCTCTGACTCAGAAACCTCCCTTATGATGAAGACAGGTTGAGTGTCCTTCACTAGTGCTGAGCCCAAGAAACCAGCAGAGAGGTTTTGAGTCAGTACCTTGACACTAAAAAAGGAGAAATTGAAGGCTGTTGCTAATGTATCCTGTTTTAGACTGTCATTCACATAGATGTCTAGTCTTTTTGCAGTGTCATTGTAGTCTTTCCCAGTTAACTTTTTTAGATTCTCCCAGATCAACTTAGAATTTCCCTTTGCTTCACCAATTATGTTGATTTAAAAAAAAGTTTGAGTCACTCATTGGCCCCATTACATAGGTCACCAACACATCTATTGGTCATGGGGTGTTTCCAAGGGTCTGGAAGTTGGCCATAATAACATCCATCTTTAAATCAGGTGACCCTGCTGATGTGAGTAACAGGCCCATTAGTAAAGTACCTGTGGTGTCGAAGGTTGCTGACAAGTGTGTAGCAGAGCAACTGATTGCCAACCTCAACAGCCCCTTCACATTACACTCCGTTCAGTTTGACTTCAGAGCAAAACACACCACAGAAAGGGCCAACTGCTTTCTTCTGGAAAATGTGAAGTCCAAGATGGACAAAGGGGGCACTGTTGGAGCTGTATTTCTAGACCTAAGGAAAGATTGACACTGTTAACCATGAGGTTCTCATCACAACTGTCCCAAGTTTTAACTTCTCCCCTGACGCCTTGAGATGGATGAGCTCATACTTTGAAAAGGCAGAACCCAGTGTCAGAGTGAGCAATGAGCTGTCGACCACTATCAGCTATGAGGTGGGCGTGCCTCAAGGATCAGTACTGTTCAGCCTGTCTTCTGTCTGTGCTGGGTCTGAAGTTTAAATGTATGCAAATTATAGTGATATAGGTGCATGCAAAGAGCAAACAACCTGCACAAGAACTCACTACTGTAATGGTTCAGGTTACAAAGTGGCTCATGTTTGCATCTCAAAGTTTTTTTTAAATATAACAGTCTGCATGTTCTTCTCAAAGAGGGCAACTGATGATCCTGAGCCAGAAGTCTATGGCAGGTGGTATCCGATTTTAAGTACCGTGGCATCATACTTGAGTCCAACCTCTGGTAAAGAGCAGGTGAAAAGGGTGCCTCAAAAAAACAAATTCAACTTAGCTAATTTCTGATTTATACGTTTGACTAGGAGGTAGCAAAACTTTAAGTCAAATCTATGATACACATCTTAACATACTAGTTGATTAGTTGGGCCCAAGCTTGCTGTACAACATTAAAACCCATTCAGTCCATCTACAAACAACTTTCAAAGTGCTTGATAGGACGCCCAATAGCCATCATCACTGTTACATCCTCAGAAAGCATGAGCTCATGAAATCAACCTGCTTTCTCTGTGAGAGCTTCCCATGTCTGGAACACACTGCCACCAGACACACAACTGCCCTACCTATCGCACCTCAACAAAACATGAAAACATGGCTAAAGGCCAATCAGACTTGTGAACATAAACCTTAGTTGTATATTGCCACTTTCTATGCTATAACTTGTGAGGTGTGGAAACTGCTGCTTTGATGTATTTTGTTGCTTTTTGTGCTATTGCTCAGTCTGCGTGCTACGTGTTGCTTGTCCTGTTGCTCTGCAAGTGCTCACTGTTCATTGTCTGTATTATTGTTTTTAATAACCTGCCCTGGGACTGCAGTTGAAAATTAGCTGGCTGACTAAAAAGTGCACTTTCACTGAAACGTTGATTAATGTGCACTGTCCAAGTCAAATAAAAATATAATCAAACCACCATTCATTGTGCCAAACATGGATTCCTCACATCACTAGGGATTTCGATAAATATCAACAAGCTTTGGCGTAGTGGTAGCCATTCAAAACAAGAGGGTGAAGTCAAGTTCTTTACTGATTACTGGACAAGAAAACTACTTTAAAATGAGGCGTGATTGGTGGAGGTAAATATCGTAACTAGTTAACGACGTTAATTATGGTCACATTTTCACAGTCAGTGGTGGAATAACTCAACAATATCAAAGCTCCCTTTGGATTTAACATTAGCATAGCTACTACTAGCTAGTACAGTAGTTGGCAAGAGCTTAACTACAAACACTGATAGTACAGTAACGTTATTTAGCTCAATTAAACACTTCCCTATAGATACCACGCTGGTAACGCGTTACCGAATGGTTAAACATTCTAAGCTAAAATTACAAAACAAAGTTAGCTAGCTCCAACGTTGGTTTACGTTTTAGCGCTGCAGACGGTTCCCGGCCGAACATGAGCTAGTTTGTTGATTTGTGAGAAACATTAGCTGGACGTGGCAAACTCAAAACATGGGGATATGACTTGGCCTAAACACCGGACAACTATCCGCCCGACACCGTTACATTCCCATAGCCAGGTGACTTGTTGACCCAGCCATGAATTAGTAGCGAGCACGCTAACGTTAGCCGAGTTAGCTAGTTATCCAACTAATCAAGTCCTATTAATTGATCGGCTTCGCGTCTCGGGAGTACGACTCACACACTCGGATTCGGCATTGTTTTCCGGCACCACACGAACAGCTGGTGCTTCTACTGGTTCAGGGTCCCGTACACGGGGCTTTGTCGTTGGAGAAAGGGACTTTCCACTTTCTGATCCCGAACCAGATTCATCATCCTCCTCGCTGTCCTGGGATGCGCGCCTCCTTCGACGTCGCCGGTCCGCCATCTTAGGAATCAGATAAAGGAAACCGGAAGAATGCCAGGAATTGTGGGTGAATGTTAGTTACGCAATTCCGCCCTAGCCTACTCAATCTTTTTTTCAATCAAGGCATTTCAATCTTTCTGCCAAGTTCTTTTCAATTAGCAGGTGTCGTTAATAGGTTGAAGCATTTTGAAATGATTAAAAAATTGATGACATCTGTGAACAAAATGATAAATCTCCTGAAATCTCAGAGGTTGACTGAATATGAATTATTAACCAGAGACAATATATTGATAGTGATAAAGATTCACTTTCACTCATACCTAATTCTTCCAATTCCCATTATGTTCCAGTGCTTTCAATGTCATTTTATATCCTGCACTTATCAAATCAGGCAGACACAATTCAAAAGAAACCAAGTTATGTTCATAAAGCATTTTTGTTTTTTAAATTTCAACATCTTGTTTGAAACACAAACCATAAGTGCTGCTGAAGCGCTTTCAAACCATCTCACTCTCCTAATGTCCAATGTTTTTTTCCCCCTTTTATCTCCAACAGGAGATGTCCTTTCTATAGGATGCAACAGCAATCACATAGATGGGAGTCAGCCATTCTGGCATGTCAATGTGAATGACGTCAACAGTTTGTACAACTTTAGCTTGGGGATTTTTGGGGTGAAGTGACAAAGAGGAAAACTGTCCTCAAATGAACCCAGTGGGAATCTAGAGGAGACAAACATGTCTGCTCTTCCTGGATAGTCCACACCACCCTCAATCTTCTTCCAAACCAGCCCTACTATAGGATATGTTCTGCAGTCCAGCAACCATGTCCAAACTGTGGCACAGTGCATCCTTTGATTTTAGGGGATTGTGGCATGCAATTCCCCAACCTTCTGTGGGTGTTCCTCTCCCAAATAACAAGGCAGACGTTTACACAGAGGAGTCCTGCCTGGCACCAATCCAGCCGGTGTCTCCTCTCTTGGACTCAGGTGGAAAGGACAGATTTATTTACGGCAGGTCCGGTGGGGGGTCTGCTTTTTGGGCACCTCGACTCGACAGCGGCTCCGCTCATCCAGCCAGGGCAGGTCAAAGATCCTTCAATGGTGAATAGAGAAACACATGGGTTTAGGTTGAGAGGCAAGCACTCTGATTGTATTCAAGTGACGTTTAGCTTGGTGTAATTCAAGAACCAGTGTGTATGACTCA
The DNA here is from genome assembly GCF_021184085.1 of Oncorhynchus gorbuscha. NCBI lineage: Eukaryota > Metazoa > Chordata > Actinopteri > Salmoniformes > Salmonidae > Oncorhynchus > Oncorhynchus gorbuscha. The sequence goes on along the minus strand of NC_060198.1, from coordinate 24,927,398 downwards.
ACTCACCGTCTTGACAGCTTTGGCAGAGGTCGTCCAAACACCACCACTGGAAGGTGGGGGGTGATCATGAGGTACTCCACTGAGGAGAGAGAAAGAACACTTTCATAAGCAATGAGTATAAGACCCTGCTCAGTATTTCTACTGACTACATCTCAACAAACATTCCTTATAGGATAGTTGATTTTTGGCAATATCTAAAAAATAAAATGTAATTGGTCACATACACATATTTCCCAGATGTTATTGCAGGTGTAGCGAAATGCTTGTATTCCTAGCTCCAACAGTGCAGTGGTATCTAACAATTCAGTGTATAGGTGGACTTACCATCCTCAGCTTCTGGGTAGAAGGAAAACACTTCTGGCTCACTCTCTTGGATACCCTTCCTCTTGTTCATGCGCTGCTGCAGTCGCTGGAACATCCGCTGCTCACGGATCCGCTGGATGTCCCATCTATGGGAGGTGAACGAAGGAGAGAAGAACACAGCGACGGAAGGTCAAAATAAGGGACACACAAAAATAAGGAGAAAGGCAGAAACGGTATGCCAGAGAAACAGACCGACTTATAGCAAGAGATGGTCAGACACGCAAACAAAGCCGAGTGAAAACTCCACCCCTCCCTTACCTCTTCCTTCTCTTCTCATCCAGTTCATGCTTCAAGTGGCGCTTCAGGAAGACATTGTCATCCAGATTCTGTAAGAGAAAACAGTTTGACTTTAGACCTCCTGACCAGGGGTCCAATCTGGACTTCCACCAGCCTAGGGCTTCACACAGCGCAAGACAAGTAGCCACCTCAGGGATATCAGATGCCTCCTCCTCTCCTAGGGGCCCCATTAGGTTTTCCTTCCATGAGGGAACTGTGTACAAGAGGGAGAAGGTCATTCCACCACCAATGGACTGTTACAAATCCTGTTTAGCACACATTTCCCAAAAGATACAGCAACAAAAAGCAATAATGCGGCCTATTCCAACATACTTAGGCCCAAGTCTCAGCCTTCTTATGCGCTGTTCTATGCGCTGGTTTCAATACAACCATTTTCTAACAATTTGTAACACTCACTGGCCACAGGCTCCTCCTTCTTGGGTGAGGGCTCTCGCGAAGTTGGTGACAGGGGAGGCACATGCCAGCGACACAGGTACATGTCTGTGGTGGACAGGTAGTCCAGTTCCTCAGTGACAGTCGAGCTGGTTCCAGGAGACCCATCTGAAAACTCTCCTCCGTCCAGTGGCTCCTCTTTGGGGAGAAGTGCCTCATTGTGTGGGGACTGGGAAGCCTTGGCTTGGGCACGTCGTTTGGCTGCCCTGGGGTCCTGGAAGAGGAAACGCCTATTGGCAAGAACATAAACTTTAGAGGAATTGCATGAGGGACAATAAGGGCTTTTTACATGCATCTACAATACACACACATACACATACATACATACATACATATATATATATATATATATATATATCCATGTATGCATCTAGGAAGTACGTAATATCATGGAGTCTAAAAAAATATAAATAAAACATTGCTACCTCTACCTGAATGTGGAGCCCTACCGTTTGTGGCCCTTGCCTCCTCTGCCAAAATTCAGCGTTCGGGGTGTATGGCCGCTGCGGCCCTCAGACAGCCCCTGCCCCTCTGGTGTCCCTGGCATTGCTGCCTGGTCTTGTTGCCGGCTAGGGATGTGGGTGGGGTGCTGGTCACACCCATCCTTCTTACCTAGCCGCAGACGGCGCTCCATGCGCTCGATCCGCGCCATGAGCTGCAGTAGTGAAAAAACACGTCACGTCAATGAGGCTAAAGTGAGGTTTATACCCCTTATGATTTGGCATTTAAATAGTTTGTCTTGAAGGGAAGCCTATTCTCTTCAACACTTGTGAGATGTACAGTCCATAAGAGTACAACAAAAAGATATTGAATGTGTTTGAAGCTGATTTAGTTGACTTCAATTACATCACACTTGATAGAAACAATGATGTCATAATAGTGCTGCACTGCTATTACATCACAATACCACTGGTGGCATTGTGGAGCTGGCCTAGGTTGGAGGGGAAATACCTGCTGCTGGTTATTCTGGAAAATTCAATTTTTCACAAAATATGCTGACCAGTTTTGACAATTGAAATGTTATACATTTATGTTTGGAGTGTACCATACCATTTCCTTCTCAGCTTTAAGGTCATCTATCTCCTTACTCTTGGACTGGAGCTGCTGTTGCTGTTGTTCAATGAGTTCCAGTTGGAGGAGGAGGATCTGGCGTATGCAGCTGGTCTGTGTAGGGGAGTGACCAGGCCCTTTCCTAATATTCCCTCTTTTGCAGTCTGGGCTGTGTTCTGATGACTGTGCCCCCATGACTGCTGCCGTAGCAGCCCCTCTGACCTCCCTGCCACCCACTACATCGTCCCGGGGCTGTTTGATAGTGTTGTGCACTCCAAGGTCTGTCTTGCCCATATTTCTGTTTGTCTGTCCTAGTAGTGTCTTGCTCTTGACTGGTGTGGTGCCTTCGCCCCCCATCGGTTTGCCCTGGGGAGTTTGGGCTCCAAAGCTCACCCAGTTCTCCTCTTGCCCCGACCCAAGCCCAAGGTTCTGTCCAGATCCAGGCCTGCAGGTAACCTGTCCCTGTCCTGGCACCACCTTGGCTTTCCCCTGAAGCTGCTGGTCGCTGCTGTTGTGGATACTGCCCAGCACGTTTGGGACTCCGATGACATATTCACTTGGCTCCCTCCTCAGGCCGCTGAAGGAATCAGGTGTTCCTCCCGCTGGAGCTTTGACCAAATCAATCTTCCCCACTGTGTCCAGCTTATATCCTCCACTTGTGAACACAGTGGATGTCATTGTTGTGGCAACCCTACAAACAGAACCCTTGCCAACCAACGCCCACCAATGTCCTCCTGACAGGGGCGTTGGTGGCACAAAGAGCTTGATCTCACACGGTGGATGCCGTTTCTCCTCAGCAGTGGGCTGTCTAGATGTCCATGCAAGCCTGAAATACAAGGGAGGGATGTCAGATGGACACACAGTTAATTCAACATAACCTTGTGTCTATCAGGTATAAACAAACTCAAATCAAATGTTGAAACAGACAGGAATCAGACACTTTTTACCAAGTTGGTACACAGCACCTTCTCTTACAGCAGATATAGCCCAAACAGAAAGCCATTTTGCTAGTGACGTTAGTGTTCTCAATCTCTGGTAGCTACCAACTACACTTTCTCCTCACACATTTCTATACCTCCATGAATAATCTGTATGATATTGACACATGAACCGACAAGGTGACACAATAACAAAAATCGAACTACCCATGGAGATTAGCTGACTTGCATCTCAACAACACATGTGTATGCCTCGCAGACGAGGTAGTTAACTAACGTTACCCTAATACAATCATTAAATGGTTGAGTTTATTCGGCTAACGTTGCCTAATGATGTGTATAACTGACCTAGCCGGTGTTTGAAAGAAAACGGGTGATTGGAGAACACATTATGCAGCGACTGGCAATTGCTTGGTTACAAGGGAAACAGTCCTAGAATAACAAACGTTAACAGATGAGCTGCAGTCGCTTAGTTGGCTAGCTACGTTAGCTGGTTAGCCAAGTCCTCCATTTTAGGTCCGCAGGAAAGAGCAAAACAATGACAGCCACTTTGCCTTCAACCAACCCGGTCTCATTTGACGCCATTTTAACTTTAAACGCTTTACAAAGTTACGTTTTTCTCTTGAACGTTATAACATATTGTGCTTGACACTTATGACTAAAGGCCACCTGTCTATTTGATGTTCTCTGTACTCATTGGAACTCACCTATCGCCTTGATGCCCACCTTCTCAGGTCGTTTAAAAATAATGACATTGCGCATGCGTTCCCCGTATGCATGCCTCTGATTGGTCAATTAGCGAGCGGTTGCACTTCAAAGGATTTCTGAAGGATAAAAAGGCCAATACAAATGCATATTCCTACCTAATTTTAACGATTGTTGCTATTAGTTGTAGTTAATATTTTTTTGTACAATCATGCAACCATGATGAAATTGTTATTTCTCTACTCACAAGCGGACTAGGTGCAACCAATTGGCAACTGGCTCAGTCACAAGCAATTTTTTTTAAAGTACTGTCGAATGGATACAGCATTATGGCATTTCATCTGCTTGCTTGATATTATGTTGGGCTCTTATCTATTTGGGGAAAGGACAATTCTGGGCCCCCAAATGCCCAATCTTGTAAGGGAGTTATGTTGATGGAGGATTCGTTGAAGATAAACATTACATGTTTCTATTTTTCTTATAAATGAGTTCACATCTCTCAACACTAGAGACCACAGGCTGCTACGTTGGTGTCACTGTGGATCAATGTCGCTCTTTTACCACTAGATGGTATACTTTCCTACTGAAACGGGTGTCAGTCCCACCCATTATTGTTTGTAAAGTAACATTCAGTTGAAACACCTGTTTTTAGTAAACTGTTTTTCATAAGCATGCATGGACAGGCCAACTTCAACAGCAAAAAAAGCAATAGCCTACTATAATATTTGAACAATAACATATGAATACAAAGAAACATTAAACAATAAAAAGTTATGCCTCGTGCTAGGTAGTTTTTTTTCTTCGAATAGGCTATAGCCTTGGCCTATAATATGGAGATATACAAATACAAGACTATATTGCGCTTCTTCCCTCACATGTCTCTCTACCTCTCCTATGATAAGTGTTTACGTTGATGTAGCCTATGACTGAGTGATGCTACACTCTAAAGTATTTTTTTTCCACGAAAACAGCAGAGGATTGGCCCCCATGCCTGGTCGTAACAGCACCCCTGTCACGTGGACAAGCCCGGTGACCATGCATAGCCGCTGCAGTGTTTATTAGTGTGAACACTCCTCTCACGCTCCCGGGCTGACAGAGCCGTCCTCTGTGCTACAGCGCTCACATGGCGCACGGGGACCCTGCGTCAAAATATGCACCTAAGGATTATATATATTTGTTTTACAAATACTATAATAAAGCGGAGTGGCAGTTAAATACTCTAAGTTATTGTATTATTATTGGAATTATTCTCAAGAATGGTAATGAGCTCTGCCAGGTTTTAATGTTTTCTACTGCTTGTCATATGGATCATTGAGAATCGTGTGAGAGGTTTCCTCTGCACTGTGCATTATGGCATAGCTTACAATGTTGTTATTTTATTGGAATAAATTGATTATAATTTTGCCTATGGCTATTGTGCATTTTTAAATAAACTTGATGTCCAAACACCGCAGGCCTATACAACATGTCCCTATTATTTTGGGAGAAAAATAAGGACACATTGAGTATGAGACATGATTGATTATAAACTGGGTGGTTCGAGCCCTGAATGCTGATTGGCTGACAGTTGTGGTATATTAGATCATATACCACTACCATGGGTATGACAAAACATGTATTTTTACTACTCTAGTTATGTTAAAAATAGCAATAAGGCACCTTGGCCACTCCACGATGCGTCGTGGATAAGACCACCCCACAGCCGTGGTATATTGGCCATATACCACAACCATTCATGCCTTATTGCTTAATGATATACCAGAGAAGAGAGGCATAACATTTGCACCATTTGACAATACAGTTGTCAATACAATTTTTACTATTTTCTACATTGTAGAATAATAGTGAAGACATCAAAATGATGAAATAACACATCTGGAATCTGAAACCACATCTGAAACCAAAAAAGTGTTAACCAGATCAAAATCTATTTTATATTTGAGATTCTTCAAAGTAGCCACCCTTTGCCTTGATGACAGCTTTGCACACTCTTGGCTTTCTCTCAAACAGCTTCACGAGGAATGCTTTTCCAGCAGTCTTGAAGGAGTTCCCACATATGCTGAGCACTTCTTGGCTGCTTTTTCTTCACTCTGCTGTCCAACTCATCCCAAACCTTCTCAATTGGGTTGAGGTCAGGTGATTGTGAAGGCCAGGTCATCTAATGCAGCACTCCATCACTCTCCTTCTTGGAGAGTGACTCTCCTTCTTCTTAGCCCTTACACAGCCTGGAGGTGTGTTTTGGGTCATTATCCTGTTGAAAAACAAATTATAGTCCCACTAAGTAATAAGTGCAAACCAGATGGGATGGCTTATCTCTGCAGAATGCTGTGGTACCCATGCTGGTTAAGTGTGCCTTGAATTCTAAATAAATCCCAACAGTGTCACCAGCAAAGCACCCCCACACATCACACCTCCTCCTCCATGCTTCATGGTGGGAACCACACATGCGGAGATAATCCGTTCACCTACACTGTGTCTCAAAAAGACACGGACTCATCAGACCAAAGGACAGATTCCACCGGTCTAATGTCTATTGCTCGTGTTTCTTGGCCCAAGCAAGTCTCTTCTTCTTATTGGTGTCATTTAGTAGTGGTTTCTTTGCAGCAATTCGAACATGAAGGCCTGATTCAAGCAGTCTCCTATGAACAGTTGATACTTGAATTCTGTGAAGCATTTATTTGGGCTGCAATTTCTGAGGCTGGTAACTCTAATGAACTTATCCCCTGCAGCAGAGGTAACTATGGGTCTTCCTTTCCTGTGGCGGTCCTCATGAGAGTTCAGTTTCATCATAGCGCTTGATGGTTTTTGCGACTGCACTTGAAGAAACTTTCAAAGTTTTTGAAATTTTCCGGATTGACTGACGTTCATGTCTTATAGTAATGATGGACTGTCGTTTCTCTTTGCTTATTTGAGCTGTTCTTGCCATAATATGGTATTTCACCAAATATGGCTATCTTCTGTGTACCACCCCTACCTTGTCAAAACACAACTAATTGTCTCAAATGCAATAAGAAGAAAATAAATTCCACAAAATTAACTTTTAACCAGGCACACCTGTTAATTGAAATGCATTCCAGTTGACTACCTCATGAAGCTGGTTGAGAGAAAGCCATTATTCTGCAATGTAGAAAATAGTAAAAATAAAGAAAAACCCTTGAATGAGTAGGTGTGTCCAAGCTTTTGACTGGTACTCCATATGGCTACTGTATATGGCTACTCATGCGCAAACATGCATCTCTCATAAGTAGGTGTGGTTAGTAACAAGATATGGGCATAGTGGCCCTCCTCACTCACATGGGGTAGGCTGTATGCCAAGTCTCTCTCTTTCTCAAACCTACTGGAAGGTAGCTGTAAGACAGAGACCGGCAGACACAGTTGATACATAACATTAAGAAATAGTCCATGCACCTGACCATGCATAGGCTATAACAACTTTGTTTTGTATAACTTGACCACTGCCATATTTAGCATGGGAGGTCGATGTAAGGTCACTGCCACATTTTGTAGCCCTGCAACACAGCAACATAACAATACCATACAAATAACAAGGGCAATTGAATGGGCTACCGAAACAGTGGTTAGGTGTGGGACCTGAATATTGAAAGGGTAAATTGGTAGCATGTTGAAAAGTATAGCATGAATTATTGAAATAAAAATACAATTGAAAAAAATAAAGATAGGCTGAATTCTCAACCTCCTCAGGGAAAATATTGCCATTTTGAAGGCGCAATGCCCAATACAGTGTCTAAATTAAGGCTGTTCAAAGTCATAATTTTGAGTGTCTCATAAAAGCCTGTACGGCAAGGTTCTCAAAGGAATCAAATCGTGAAGAAACCTTTTTCATTATGGTCTCATTAGTCGCCATGGCGTGCTGACAGTGTTTTTCTTTCAAACGTCATTCATTCAAGGCGAGCCGGTGACGGAAACACTGCTGCAGCATGCATGCGGGTGCATGGCACATAGGAATTTCCTCACCAGGACCGACACGGGCACCGCCGGTGGAACACCTGATAACCAGACACAAACAACTCTCGATTCCTAAAGGCACGAGATCATTCGACCATTAAGGTGATGCTCTGCCCTAGATTCAAAACAGATATGACAACATTATTTCAGTATGCTGAACGAATAGAACAAGTAGCCAGTTAAAGCCTATACACCAATCTGTGTGATACTCATGTGCATTAGGAAGGGAATAATAACCTATTATTTGCCTGTGATTATTCAGATTACTTCACTTATAGCAATATAACTTGGAGCAAAAAAACTTGCATCTCCCGATTAACCCCAAATATGGAGTTTGGCAACCTGCTCTGGGTTGCTTCCTCTCATCTCTGAGACAGATCTTGGAGAGCTGCTGGCTATAGTACAGACCTTTATTGAAAAGCAAACTTTCCTATCCCCAAAGATGAGATAGGCTTTTCGGGTCATGCTGACTGGTAAACTAGTGTAACGGATGTGAAACGGCTAGCTTAGTTAGCGGTGTGTGCTAAAGAGCGTTTCAATCGGTTACATCACTTGCTCTGAGACCTTGAAGTAGTAGTTCCCCTTGCTCTGCAAGGGCCGCGGCTTTTGTGGAGCGATGGGTAACGATGCTTCGAGGGTGACTGTTGTTGATGTGTGCAGAAGGTCCCTGGTTCGCGCCCGGGTATGGGCGAGGGGACGGTTTAAAAGTATTTTGTTACATTGATGCTGTTGACCCGGATTACTGGTTGCTGCGGAAAAAGGAGGAAGGTCAAAAGGGGGGTGAGTGTAACAGATGTGAAACGGCTAGCTTAGTTAGCGGTGTGTGCTAAATAGCGTTTCAATCGGTTACGTCACTTGCTCTGAGACCTTGAAGTAGTAGTTCCCCTTGCTCTGCAAGGGCCGCGGCTTTTGTGGAGCGATGGGTAACGATGCTTCGTGGGTGACTGTTGTTGATGTGTGCAGAGGGTCCCTGGTTTGCGCCCGGGTATGGGCGAGTGGACGGTTTAAAAGTTATACTGTTACACCAGCATGAACGGCACCTTGGCTCTCCAGGCCAAGGGCACACCTCGCCAAATAGGCAGACGGTGACAGGTAGTAAGATATGGTTAAGAGGATAAGGAAGTCATAATTCGAGACAGATAGCATGACGAATATAGGCCACGTATATCCCTGTTCTTATTTATGGTCACATAAGTGCTCCTTACGCACACGTAAAAGACATGAGTGACATTCATGTATTGGTCTATTTTTGATAATGTGTGTTCTCTCTTGCTAATCCTTTTAGTCAATACTATAACGGCCCTAGGTTTATAAGCGCAGAAAACTAGCATGCTTTGGGGAACAGTCGATAGAGCGCCGGGCCTCGGGCTCGAAGGTCAAGGGTTCGAGACCTGCTCCCTGCTGTTTCATTACAATACATAACTAATGCTGGTTCGGGGTATTAAACGTTGATTTTGTTAATTAAGAAAACATTTTGTATTTGATTTCCAGTTATTGCACTTGAAATGTTCTACATTTATTTAAGTGATAATGCCCAGAAGCCGGTGTTTGGAGGATATATTGGCATGGGTGCTGCTTCGAGGGCATTATCGCAGTATACAAGGGGTTACCAAAATATTCAAATAATGTTTTATATATTTTCTTTAAAAAAGTTATTTTGATGAATGTATTATACTATTTCATCCTTCCACAAGATATAGTCCTGACACAAATCTAGGGTTGCTACCCAAGCCGGCTGGTCGTTTGTTCTATCGGTCCGGTTGCTAGAGACGTGGTCCAGTCATTCAGGCTTTTTGATTTGTATCTATTGACGTGACCCAGTCGTTCGTTCTCAATGTTCCATTGCCATACTGGCTGGCAACATTCTTATCCCTTCTTTGCTAGCTAGCCAGTTATGGCTAATTTACAGTCACGTCAAAAAGTGCAGCCAAATAACAGCAAAGTAGCCACATTTGAAATTTTGTAAGTCGCTCTGGATAAGAGCGTCTGCTAAATGACTTAAATGTAAATGTAAATGTTTAAGCTGTTTTCTAGTGACATTTAATTGGATACATCCATAGCAATGAGCTAATGAGTCGTGATTTCACCTGGCATATAAAATGCGCTCACTCATCAAGATACTGTTCTTCAGAGGAGCTAGCCAGCAACACAGCTAACACAGTCACTTCGAACTGAAGCTGGAAAGACTGTAAACTACAGTAGCTGCGATTCGTTTCATTTGACTTTTTTTCAATTGACAATTCTTTGTATACAATCAGGGTTTACATACACCTCAGCCAAATACATTTAAATTCAGTGTTTCACAATTCCTGACATTTAATCAGAGTAAAAATTCCCTGTCGTAGGTCAGTTAGGATCACCACTTTATTTTAAGAATGTGAATATTTCAGCTTTTATTTCTTTCATCACATTCCCAGTGGGTCAGAAGTTTACATACACTCGATTAGTATTTGGTAGCATTTCCTTTAAATTGTTTAACTTGGGTCAAACGTTTCAGGTAGCTTTCCACAAGCGTCCCACAATAAGTTGGGTGAATTTTGGCCCATTCCTCCTGACAGAGCTGGTGTAACTGAGTCAGGTTTGTAGGCCTCCTTGCTCACACACGCTTTTTCAGTTCTGCCCACACATTTTCTATAGGCTTGAGGTCAGGGCTTTGTGATGGCCACTCCAATACCTTGACTTTGTTGTCCTTATGCCATTTTGACACAACTTTGGAAGTATGCTTGGGATCATTGTCCATTTGGATGTCCTATTTGCAAACAAGCTTTAACTTCCTGACTGATGTCTTGGGATGTTGCTTCAATATATCCACATAAATTTCCTACCTCATGATGCCATCTATTTTGTGAAGTGCACCAATCCCTCCTGCAGCAAAGCACCCCACAACATGATGCTGACACCCCTGTGATTCACGGTTGGGATTGTATTCTTTGGCTTGCAAGCCTCCCCCTTTTTCCTCCTAACATAACGATGGGCATTATGGCCAAACAGTTCTATTTTTGGTTCATCAGACCAGGGGACATTTCTCCAAAAAGAACGATCTTTGTCCCCATGCGTAGTCTGGCTTTTTATGTCAGTTTTGGAGCAGTGGCTTCTTCCTTGATTAGCGGTATGAAGGCTGCGTGGTCCCATGGTGTTTACACTTGGGTACTATTGTTTGTACAGATGAACGTGGTACCTTCAGGTGTTTGGAAATTGCTCCCAAGGATGAACCAGTGGAGGTCTGCATTGTTTTTCTGAGATCTTGGCTGATTTCTTTTGATTTGCCCATGATGTCAAGCAAAAAGACACTGAGTTTGAAGGTAGTCCTTGAAATACATCCACAGGTACAACTCCAATTGACTCAAATTATGTCAATTAGCCCATCAGAAACTTTTAAAGCTATGACATTAGTGTATGTACATTTCTGACCCACTGGAATTGAATTACAAGTTAAATAATCTGTCTGTAAACAATTGTTGGAAAAATTACTTGTGTCATGCACAAAGTAGATGTCCTAACCAACTTGCCAAAACTATAGTTTGTTAACAAGCAATTTGTAGAGTGGTGGAAAAATGAGTTTTAATGACTCCAACCTAAGTGTATGTAAACTTCTGCTTCAACTGTATATCTATAAAAAGTATGCCAGCTGATTCATGATTTAGACTGGCTGAGAAATGCTACTTGCCTCTCTCTGTCTGCTATGGGACAGCAGGAGATCGAATTTGAACATTGAAACAATGTTGCAAGTGTCAGAGAGACAGACAGCAAGATTTATACAAGTTTCCTCGGTTGAAAACTAAATGTTAGTCTAAAATAAATGGCTATATGCTTTTTATAGTGGAGATCAAGTTTATAAAGTGCCTGGCTGGGCTGATGAGACAGAGGATTGCACAGTCACAGTGCTATTATAAACGGGTTACCAAAGTAATTAGAGCAGTGAAAATAAATGTTTGGTTATACCTGTGGTATAAGGTCTGATATACCACAGCTGTCAGCCAATCAACATTGCGGGCTCGAACCACCCAGTTTATAATGAATCATAATGCACTGGCAATACTTCTGTAGGGCTTAATCATGGGTCTGATATACGGTCTCCAATGGTATCAAATTTGATGACTTGAGACTTGATATGGAGCCTCAAGATTCGGGACTTGACTTTGACTTCATACTTGAAATTATTTTGCCAGGTTTAGTAACATCTTGTCACTGATTTTGTTGCACAAAGTCCATGGATTACTCTCCACACAGCCAGAGACAGTAGCCGCAGCATCATCTTTGTCAATCAACACAGGACAGGTGAGCTAGAGAAAAGATTGCTGATTGGTACAGCCATATGATCAGTTGCAGCACAAACGTCAAATTGTAGGGAGAGAGGATTACCATAATGAATACAATATGCAGCTTCAAAAATAGTTTGGAATCAAGAATATTATCAGTTTACTTTGCAAGCTCACCAGTGTTCAAGCAACACTTACTAGCATAGGCCTACTGGTCTTTTGGTATGTCAAAATTGCTTTAAATTGATCATTTGATGCATTTATAATTTTTTGTTGTTTTGGCGTCTCTTCACTTGCACTCGCCAAACTCCTGCCAGTGGAGAGAGAGAGAGCACGCTTGTTTAAATGTTTGTGGTTGCTTTCACGAGTAAATTAAATGCATATGTGATAAATCTATATTCCATCTAATCCTACAATAATCGCTAGCATTTCATCATTCCATCCCAGTAACTTTAAATTGCAACACATGTTTCATGTTAGATATCATACATTTTCATTTAGCCAACTATCAAATCAAATCAAATCAAAACATTACCTCACCTCTGAGTGGACGCAATGTTTATTGTGCACATATTGTGCACATGCGTATAGAAATAGGCTACGTTGCCTGCACACCATGCTTTGGAGTCAGTAAATTGAATACTATCAAATGATTGTTCCATGTATGAATGGTGATGAAATATCATTAATAATCATAAGTCTGACTAATGTAACAATGGATGTTGAATATGCATTTTACATTGTAGAACCAGTTTATTGATTGTAATTGCCAATTGGGTAATTGTGTGGTCCTGGGAGGGGCTAAGTGCCTAAACAGTGCATTCAGAAAGTATTCAGACCCCTTGACTTTTTCCACATTTTGTTACTTTACAGACTTCTTCTAAAACAGATCAAATATTTTTTCCCCCTCATCAATCTACACACAATACCTCATTATGACAAAGTAAAAACAGGTTTATGAGAAATTATAGCAAAATTATATAAAATAAACAACTGAAATAGCACATTTACATCGGTATTCAGAACCTTTAATCAGTACTTTGTTGAAGCACCTTTGGGGGCGATTACAGCCTCAAGTATTCTTGGGTATGACACTACAAACGTGGCACATCTGTATTTGGGGATTGTCTCCCATTCTTCACTGCAGATCCTCTCAAGTTCTTTCAGGTTAGATGGGGAGCGTCACGGCACAGCTATTTTCAGGTGTCTCCAGAGATGTTTGATCGGGTTCAACTAAGACCGGGCTCTGACTGGGCCACTCAAAGACATTCAGAGACTTGTCCCGAATCCACTCCTGCGTTGTCTTAGCTGTGTGTTTAGGGTCGTTGTCCTGTTGGAAGGTGAACATTCGCCCCAGTCTGAGGTCCTGAGGTTTTCATCAAGGATCTCTCTGTCCTTTCCCTCGATCCTGACTAGTTTCCCAGTCCCTGCAGCTGAAAAATATCCCCACAGCATAATGCTGCCACCACCATGCTTCACCGTAGGGATGGTGCCAGGTTTCTTTCAGACGTGACGCTTGGTTTTCTGGCCAAAGAGTTCAATCATGGTTTCATCAGACCAGAGAATGCTGCAGAAATGTTTTGGGACCCTTCCCCAGATCTGTGCCTCGACACAATCCTGTCTCAGAGCTCTACGGACAATTACTTCGGCCTGGTTTTTGCTCAAATGTGGGACCTTATATAGACAGGTGTGTGCCTTTCCAAATCATCAATTGCATTTACCACAGGTGGACTCCAATCAAGTTGTAAAAACATCTCAAGGATGATCAATGGAAACAGGATGCACCTGAGCTTAATTTCCAGTATCATAGTAAAGGGTCTGAATTTTTACAGAAATAAGGTATTTCTTTATTTTCTTTATTTTCTAAAGTAAAATAAAAACTGTTTTCACTTTGTCATTATGGAGTATTGTGTGTAGATTGATGAGTATTTAAAAAAAAATCAATTTTAGAGTAAAGCTGTAACGTAACAAAATGTGGAAAAAGGGGAGGGATCTGAATACTTTCCGAATGCACTGTATGTAGGCTACCTGTTTGACAGATTCGATGTGGTTTCTCAAGGGGAGGCTGTGCAGTCTTGCCCTCTATCTGTGTCTACCTGTGTCCCTGTTTTGCCTGATACAGAGGTTATTTATTTTTGAGGTATTGCCAGTGTTTATTTCGTATGATATGGTGCTTTGAACATGGGATCACCAAGACCTGTAAATAAATTGTTGTGAAGAGGGCACGATAAAGCCTATTCCTCTCAGGAAACTAAAAAGATTTGGCATGGGTTCTGAGATCCTCAAAAGGTTCTACAGCTGCAACATTGAGAGCATCTGGTTGCATCACTGCCTGGTACGGCAATTGCTCGGCCTCTGACCGCAAGGCACTACAGAGGGTAGTGCTTATGGCCCAGTACATCACTGGGGCTAAGCTGCCTGCCATCCAGGACCTCTACACCAGGCGGTGTCAGAGGAAGGCCCTAAAAATGGTCAAAGACCCCAGCCACCCCAGTCATAGACTGTTCTCTCTACTACCGCATGGCAAGCGGTACCGGAGTGCAAAGTCTAGGACAAAAAGGCTTCTCAACAGTTTTTACCCCCAAGCCATAAAACTCCTGAACAGGTACTCAAATTGCTACCCGGACTATTTGCATTGTGTGCCTCCCTCCAACCCCTCTTTTTTACGCTGCTGCTACTCTCTGTTTATCATATATGCATAGTCACTTTAACCATATCTACATGTACATACTACCTCAATCAGCCTGACTAACCGGTGTCTGTATGTGACCTCTCTACTTTTATAACCACGCTACTGTATTTAGCCTGTCTTTTTATTGTTGTTTTATTTCTTTACTTTCCTATTGTTCACCTAATACCTTTCTTGCACTATTTTTTAGAGCCTGTAATTAAGCATTTCACTGTAAGGTATTTGGCGCATGTGACAAATAAACTTTGTTTTGAAATGTACACTCTTAGCACTTCAAACTGCCTTGTCTTCTGCTGATTTAATGCCCTTAGAACGGCTACAAAGTCCATATTTTACATTACATTTACATTACATTTAAGTCATTTAGCAGACGCTCTTATCCAGAGCGACTTACAAATTGGTGCATTCACCTTATGACATCCAGTGGAACAACCACTTTACAATAGTGCATCTAAATATTTTAAGGGGGGGGGTGAGAAGGATTACTTTATCCTATCCTAGGTATTCCTTAAAGAGGTGGGGTTTCAGGTGTCTCCGGAAGGTGGTGATTGACTCCGCTGTCCTGGCGTCGTGAGGGAGTTTGTTCCACCATTGGGGAGCCAGAGCAGCGAACAGTTTTGACTGAGCTGAGCGGGAACTGTACTTTTACAATTACATGATCGAAATGTGTTGTAGCCAAAATAATGAAAAGGGCTGTCTGGTAGCCTCAATAAATAGAGAAAAGAATACTTGACTTGAGACTTGCTCTTTTATTTATTTATCCGTTATTTTACCATGTATGTTGACTGAGAACACGTTCTCATTTACAGCAACGACCCGGGGAATAGTTACAGAGGGGGATGAATGAGCCAATTGTAAACTGGAGATTATTAGGTGACTGTTTGAGGGCCAGATTGGGAATTCAGCCAGGACACCAGGGTTAACACCCCTACTCTTACAATAAGTGTCAAAGGATCTTTAATGATCTCAGAGAGGCAGGACACCTGTTTAATGTCCCATCCGAAAGACGGCACCCTACACAGGGCAGTGCCCAATCACTGCCCTGGGGCATTTTTTAAACCAGAGGAAAGAGAGCATCCTACTGGCCCTCCAACACCACTTCCAGCAGCATCTGGTGTCTCATCCAAGGACTGACCAGGACCAACCCTGCTTAGCTTCAGAAGCAAGCCAGCAGTGGTAATGCAGGGTGGTAGAATGCGCAACTTCGATTTGACTCGAGACTTGACCCGTTTTACTTGGGACTCGACTGAGACTAGGACCGTGTGACTCGAATAATAGGCTGGCCAACCAAGAAAACCCAGTTGCCCGTAAAGACAATAATGTAGCATATCTCGAGTGATTTATCTAATTGTCTGCACAGTACACAGTGAGCAAAGATAGCTCCTATAATATTTTTCCAAATGTCTGTTTTGAATGCTTCAATAAGCCTGACCAACTATTAATAGCCTAATGATGTTCCCATGCACACTATTGGATTATGTTTTCATTTTTTAAATTGAACCTTTATTTAACTAGGCTAGTCAGTTAAGAACAGATTATTTTTTACAATGCCTTCCTACCAAAAGGCAAAAAGCCTCCTGTGGGGACAGGGGCTGGGATTAAAAATATAAACAGTATAAATATAGGACAAAAAACACATCACGACAAGGGAGACAACACAACACTACATAAAGAGAGACCTAAGAAAACAAAATAGCAAGGCAGGAACACATGACAGCACGGCATGGTAGCAACACAACATGACAACAACATGGTAGCAACACAACATGGTAGCAGCACAAAACATGGTACAAACATTGATGCAGCTATTGCAGCTTATGGAACAGTCTGAAATGGTTGGCTGTATATTGTAAACACATATGGCAAATAATAGGATAGAATAGGTTTTTTTTATTTCCTCAACAGCCCTTTCCTCTCTGACAGTGATCTATGCTTTCAACTGGACAGTTTCATCTCCATCTCTTCATTCAAAGACTCAATCATGGACACTCTTACTGAGTTGTGGCTGCTTCGGGTGATGTATTGTTGTCTCTACCTTCTTGCCCTTTGTGCTGTTGTCTGTGCCCAATAATGTTTGTACCATGTTTAGTACCTCTACCATGTTGGGCTACTGCCATGTTGTGTTGCTACCATGCTGTTTTGTCATGTGTTGCAGCCATGCTATGTTGTTGTCTTAGGTCTCTCTTTATGTAGTGTTGTGGTGTCATGATTCTTGTCATCATGTGTGTTTTGTCCTATATTTTTATTGTATTTTTACATTTTTATCCCAGCCCCCATCCCTGCAGGAGGCCTTTTGCCTTTTGGTAGGCCGTCATTGTAAAAAAAAAAGAAAGAATGTGTTCTTATTAACTATTAACTAGTTAAATAAAGTAAACATTTAAACGAATTTAAAAACATCCGTGGTAACCCAGCTAGCAATGAGGAATCGGCACAGCCCTCTTTCGGGGGCCGGAACTGATTGAATCCGCCCGGAATTGGGTGTGGACTCAGCCTGGAATCAAAATGAATGACTGACCAGAATCGGCCCAAGTACATCGGGGTGTTTCGGTCTACCGGAATTCCGCGAACTTTGCAGGCATCTTACCAGAATCCCATGCACATTTAAATAAATGTATACACAATTACCTGTTTTTGTCATTTTAAATACTACTATTATACATTTTATGTATACAAATCATACTCATCCACCAAAAAAAAATGTAATGTCGGAGGAAACAGTACACCTGGTGACCGTATCAGCGCGCATGCGCCGGGCCAGGCACAGGAGTCCCTACAGCGAAATGGGACAAGTACATCCCGGCCGGCCAAACCCTCCCCGATTGACAAGGCTTCGGGCGATTAGAGAATTGCGTAACATTTTCGTCACGTTTACTAATCACTCGTCGGGCGATTAGAGAATTGCGTAACATTTTCGTCACGTTTACTAATCACGTTACTTATCTGGCCAGCCACAACGAGACAGCAGGGAACGCACACGAGTCAATTAGGCCTGCAGGGTTGGCAGCTTCCCAGCTAGCACAGTGGATCTGGGCCGATTCCGGCTGAGATTTGGGGCACTTGGCTGAGAGTCAGACTCAGTCGACGTGTTATGGCTAGGATGCGGGGATTAAATTCGGGCCGATTCCGGTGTGAGTTATCTGGACAAAATGTATTACTTGGGGCTTGGGACAATTCTGGTGTGAGTTATCTGGCCAAATGTATACACTGCTCAAAAAAATAATGGGAACACTAAAATAACACATCCTAGATCTGAATGAATGAAATATTCTTATTAAATACTTTTTTCTTTACATAGTTGAATGTGCTGACAACAAAATCACACAAAAATCTGGATTTGGATTCACATTCAAAATTAAAGTGGAAAACCACCCGACAGGCTGATCCAACTTTGATGTAATGTCCTTGAAACAAGTCAAAATGAGGCTCAGTAGTGTGTGTGGCCTCCACGTGCCTGTATGACCTCCCTATAAGGCCTGAGCATGCTCCTGATGAGGTGGCGGATGGTCTCCTGAGGGATCTCCTCCCAGACCTGGACTAAAGCATCCGTCAACTCCTGGACGTTGGTGGATTGAGCGAGACATGATGTCCCAGATGTGCTCAATTGGATTCAGGTCTGGGGAGCGGGCGGGCCAGTCCATAGCATCAGTGCCTTCCTCTTGCAGGAACTGCTGACACACTCCAGCCACATGAGGTCTAGCATTGTCTTGCATTAGGAGGAACCCAGGGCCAACCGCACCAACATATGGTCTCACAAGGAATCTGAGGATCTCATCTCGGTACCTAATGGCAGTCAGGCTACCTCTGGCGAGCACATGGTGGGCTGTGCGGCCCCGCAAAGAAATGCCACCCCACACCATGACTGACCCACCGCGAAACCGGTCATGCTGGAGGATGTTGCAGGCAGCAGAACGTTCTCCACGGCGTCTCCAGACTCTGTCACGTCTGTCACGTGCTCAGTGTGAACCTGCTTTCATCTGTGAAGAGCACAGGGCGCCAGTGGCGAATTTGCCAATCTTGGTGTTCTCTGGCAAATGCCAAACGTTCTGCACGGTGTTGGGCTGTAAGCACAACCCCTACCTGTGGACGTTGGGCCCTCATACCACCCTCATGGAGTCTGTTTCTGACCGTTTGAGCAGACACATGCACATTTGTGGCCTGCTGGAGGTCATTTTGCAGGGCTCTGGCAGTGCTCCTCCTGCTCCTCCTTGCACAAAGGCGGACGTAGCGGTCCTGCTGCTGGGTTGTTGCCCTCCTACAGCCTCCTCTACGTCTCCTGATGTACTGGCCTGTCTCCTGGTAGCACCTCCATGCTCTGGACACTACGCTGACAGACACAGCAAACCTTCTTGCCACAGCTCGCATTGATGTTCCATCCTGGATGAGCTGCACTACCTGAGCCACTTGTGTGAGTTGTAGACTCCGTCTCATGCTACCACTAGAGTGAATGCACCGCCAGCATTCAAAAGTGACCAAAACATTAGCCAGGAAGCATAGGAACTGAGAAGTGGTCTGTGGTCCCCACCTGCAGAACCACTCCTTTATTGGGGGTGTCTTGCTAATTGCCTATATTTTCCACTTGTTGTCTATTCCATTTGCACAACAGCATGTGACATTTATTGTCAATCAGTGTTGCTTCCTAAGTGGACAGTTTGATTTCACAGAAGTGTGATTGACTTGGAGTTACATTGTGTTGTTTAAGTGTTCCCTTTATTTTTTTGAGCAGTGTATATTACTTGGGGCTTGGGCCGATTCGGGTGTGAGTTATCTGGTCCAAATGTATTATTATTATTACATGGTCTCTCCTATCATTGCTATGCAGACGACACACAATTAATCTTCTCCTTTCCCCCTTCTGATGACCAGGTGGCGAATCGCATCTCTGCATGTCTGGCAGACATATCAGTGTGGATGACGGATCACCACCTCATGCTGAACTTCGGCAAGACGGAGCTGCTCTTCCTCCCGGGGAAGGACTGCCCGTTCCATGATCTCGCCATCACGGTTGACAACTCCATTGTGTCCTCCTCCCAGAGCGCTAAGAACCTTGGCGTGATCCTGGACAACAAACTGTCGTTCTCAACTAACATCAAGGCGGTGGCCCGTTCCTGTAGGTTCATGCTCTACAACATCCGCAGAGTACGACCCTGCCTCACACAGGAAGCGGCGCAGGTCCTAATCCAGGCACTTGTCATCTCCCGTCTGGATTACTGCAACTCGCTGTTGGCTGGGCTCCCTGCCTGTGCCATTAAACCCCTACAACTCATCCAGAACGCCGCAGCCCGACTAGTGTTCAACCTTCCCAAGTTCTCTCACGTCACCCCGCTCCTCCGCTCTCTCCACTGGCTTCCAGTTGAAGCTCGCATCCGCTACAAGACCATGGTGCTTGCCTACGGAGCTGTGAGGGGAACGGCACCTCAGTACCTCCAGGCTCTGATCAGGCCCTACACCCAAATAAGGGCACTGCGTTCATCCACCTCTGGCCTGCTCGCCTCCCTACCACTGAGGAAGTACAGTTCCCGCTCAGCTCAGTCAAAACTGTTCGCTGCTCTGGCTCCCCAATGGTGGAACAAACTCCCTCATGACGCCAGGACAGCGGAGTCAATCACCACCTTCCGGAGACACCTGAAACCCCACCTCTTTAAGGAATACCTAGGATAGGATAAAGTAATCCTTCTCACCCCCCCTCCCCCCCCTTAAAATATTTAGATGCACTATTGTAAAGTGGTTGTTCCACTGGATGTCATAAGGTGAATGCACCAATTTGTAAGTCGCTCTGGATAAGAGCGTCTGCTAAATGACTTAAATGTAAATGTAAATGTATTACTTGGGGCTCAGGCCGATTGGGGTTACTCTGTGACAGATGATTACACAGGCTGCTTTATATAATTAACATTTCATAATTTATTTTCACATATTTTCTCACAATTAACATTTAAATGAAATTCTTTAAGAGACCTGTGTAGTATTTTAGTATTTTGATACCTGGTGCAAGGAAATTGATAAGCTTTAAAAACTTTGAGGATGGAGCCTCCCAAGTGGCGTAGGGGTCTAAACTGCATCGCAGTGCAAACTGCGTGATTACAGATGCTGGCTCGAGGCCGTGCCGGCCGCGAACGGGAGACCCAATTGGCGACGCACAATTGGCGGAGCGTCATCCGAGTAACAGCCTTGATCTACACCCCGTCTACCAGAGTTGCAGGATGAATTACATCCGCTCATTAACTAGTCATAGCAAACGCACCGCCGTAGTGAAAGCTCAATGTTCTCAGGGCTCTAAAGAGCCATGGCAATAAATAGCATACTGGATATGTTTTTCTGCATGCAGTAAAACCGTTTCTAAGAATTTCAAACCAACACTCACGAAGTCTTTCAATAACAAGTAGGACAACAGTAGACACCGGTGGAGCCACGTGTGCTTGGCATGCATCATTTGTGTTATTAATGAACAGCCATAATAGTAACTGAAATGATACATGAAGTCGATATGACTCGTTTGGTTATATTGATGTTATCATGCACCTCCACGGATGCAAAATGAATCGACATTTACATTTGACAATGAGTGACTGCTTTGTAAGTACGCCTACGCCTAAACAATTTATATTTAGAAGTGCGCCCATGTCTGCTCGACAGGCTTGCACGCACACATAATCAAGTTATTCCTCCGCTTGCTTGGTAATGCGCTGTTTCGAATCACATTGCTCTCGGACACTTGTCCAGCGAAGTTAAGGCTGGAATCCTTATATAGTTGCTACATCCATTTTTGGATATATACATGAATTGTATATACCATTATTTCTTGAAGAATGTAACTTATAAATGCCTCATGAACTTAGTTCAACTATCGTACTCACAATACAAGCTTGATTTAAATGTAAACAAAACATGGTTTAAAAACAGGTTAAATAAAAATAAAATGTTAAATCTATAGGCCTGATTTGGGTGTGTCCTTGCATCCATAGCTCTGTCTATGCATTTGAGAGTGGTTACATTTGTTCAGGCCCATGCCTCGGCTTTTTACCAAAACACAGGGGGTGACACTTTGTTATTGTTTCAATTATGGATTCTAGCTTTGAAAATGAATGAATCTACCGATCTTAGATAACCGCTTTTGGGTTACTTTTTCTCCCGCGCTATATGCGGCAGCAGCAGCACAGCGGGTAGCATAGGCCTCCTTATTTTGGGGTTTTAAATACTTTTTTATCACGGGGAGTGCATTTACTAGATGCGTGGAGGTAGCCTAACTCTGCAGGTGGTAACAGCCTTTGTTCAATATTCTAGAACAGTACCCAGCTAGCACATAACGTTCTGAGAACCATGTGTTTTTTACAGCTTGGAGAGAGCATGGTTGTCCTATGGTTATTTTGCATACAACCTTTCCGCAACTTCTGGAAATGGTGAGGCTTGTTGCTTATCGTTGGCACATGCGCAGCACATTCAAGGAACCGGAAGAAAAAAATATATTGTTATTTCATAACTTTAACAGAACTTTTCTAAAAAGTTTCAAGATAGGTTGACATTGATAATGTTCTCAAATAGTTCAGACAACATTAATAAACAACATTCTTCCGTGGAAATTTCAGTACTTCAAAATAATGTCTCCTCCAGGTTTCCTTTTAGTTCTTTTTAAAATCAAATATTTTTCCATGTCTGTGCTTGGAGTCTAAAAAAAGTTGACCCAAAATAAGATAGACGTGTTATTAAAAGTCTTATTGAAATATTGTGTGAAAAGTTTAACCATTTAGACCCCAATAGAATTCCAGAATGCTGCTGTAGATTACTGAGAATTTTCAAGATAAAGGTCATTTTCTCACACATTTCAAGCAGACAAACATAGCTCAAAAACAAAGAACAAATGACAACAAAAGAGCACAACCTCTTCTTTAATATGACACCACATTCATGTTGATAGGAATACCACTCTTTTTGTCTTCCATTGTGTAAAGACACTCTATCAAAAACCAACTAACACTCAACACAAAAAAACGAAAGTATTTAAATTGTCAAATATTTGACTAAATGACTCACTCAAAATGTAGTAAGTATAATATACTGAACTAAAATATAAACGCAACATGTAAAGTGTTGGTCTCATGTTTCATGAGCTGAAATTAAATATCCAATAAATTTTCCATATGCACATGAAGCTTATTTCTCTCAAATGTTGTGCACAAATTTGTTTACAATCCTGTTAGTGAGCATTTCTCCTTTGCCAAGATAATCCACCCCCCTGACAGGTGTGGCATATCAAGAAGCTGATTAAACAGTATGATCATTACACAGGTGCTCCTTGTGCTGGGGACAATAAAAGGCCACTCTAAAATGTGCAGTTTTGTCACACAACAGAATGCCACAGATGTTAACATTTTTGAGGGTGTGTGCAATTGGCATGCTGACTGCAGGAATGTCCACTGGAGCTGTTACCAGACAATTTCATGTTCATTTCTCTACCATAAGCCGACTCCAATGTCATTTTAGAGAATTTGGCAGTACATCCAACCGCCTCACTACAGCAGACCATGTGTAACCACGCCAGCCCAGGACCTCTACACCCTGCTTCTTCACCTGTGGCATTGTCTGAGGAGTGCGGTGCTGAGGAGTATTTCTGTTTGTAATAAAGCCCTTTTGTGGGGAAAAACTCATTCCGATTTGCTGGGCCTGGCTCCCCAGTGCAACTCTGCCCAGTCATGTTAAATCCATAGATTAAGTCCTAATTTATTTATTTCCGTTGAATGATTTCCTTCTATGAACTGTAACTCAGTAAAATCATTGACATTTTTGCATGCTGTGTTTTTATTTTTGTTCAGTATATATTCTACTTAAATATTATTTACATATAAATAAAAAAATAGATCCAAAATGTGACCAGAGGACAATATTCAGAAAGTATTACAAAACACACACAAAGTAGGCTATTTGATTGACTATGATTCTTACTTCTGTAACAATGTAAAAATGCAAACAACTCTTCAGGGACTATTTCAAAATGGAGGTAACCTCTCTCAATAAGATTTAGTACAGCCCGGGCCTGACACAAAATGTAGAAATAGTAGCCTACTTCGACAACAATTCAGTGAATGCAACAAGTATTTCATATTTCACACTTTAAAATGTTTGCATTTAGCCTACGACATATCATGGAACTTCTGGAAGCACTGCCCCATCCTGCAAAGTGGCACAGAACACATAGAGCACCCAAAGGAGGTTTCTACACATTTCTTACTCTTTGCCCAGTGTCCACTCCGGATGCACACCATCCACCCTCTCTTGCGCCCTTCCGACTTCACCTGCTTTCAAATGAGTTACAACTCGGTCCACACACCCTATTGGCTCCCCTCTTCCTGCCAATGTAGCTATATTACTAAGTAAATGCACTCGCTGCTTTTTGAATGGCTTCAGGGACCAGCACCTGTGGTTTCGAGGAAGAGGCTTTTGCAGGGTCCCCCCACACAATGTACGCAATTATGATATTCATGTTGAGCATCCCCCAAAACACATACTTACACCATTTTCTGCCTGTGCGTCCAACATCGTAATAAATCCTCAGTCAAGATGGTCAAACAGGCCCATTTTCTTGTTGTAATCCATTACAAGCTCTGGAAAATACATAAGTTCCTAACACTTTTAAAAACAATTCCAAAACCCCTACCACTACCAATTTAGAGCCAGGCCGTGTGGTACAAGGGTGAATGGTGGGACTTGGGGCTGACTCAATCCATGGAAACGTAGGCTCCCCTCTCGAGTGTGCTCTCCCTCTTCCCCTCCCTCCTCCTCTCCCTCTGCTTTCTCCTCCCACTGCTTTTTACTCTCCCTCTTCTTTAAATCAAATCAATCAAATCCAATTTTATTTGTCATATACACGTGGTTAGCAGATGTTAATGCGAGTGTAGCGAAATGCTTGTGCTTCTAGTTCCGACAATGCAGTAATAACCAACAAGTAATCTAACTAACAATTACAAAACTACTGTCTTATACACAGTGTAAGGGGATAAAGAATATGTACATAAAGATATATGAATGAGTGATGGTACAGAGCAGCATAGGCAAGATACAGTAGATGGTATCGAGTACAGTATATACATATGAGATGAGTATGTAAACAAAGTGGCATAGTTAAAGTGGCTAGTGATACATGTATTACATAAGGATGCAGTAGATGATATAGAGTACAGTATATACGTATGCATATGAGACGAATAATGTAGGGTATGTAACATTATATAAGGTAGCATTGTTTAAAGTGGCTAGTGATATATTTTACATCATTTCCCATCAATTCCCATTATTTAAGTGGCTGGAGTTGAGTCAGTGTCAGTGTCAGTGTCAGTGTGTTGGCAGCAGCCACTCAATGTTAGTGGTGGCTGTTTAACAGTCTGATGGCCTTGAGATAGAAGCTGTTTTTCAGTCTCTCGGTCCCAGCTTTGATGCACCTGTACTGACCTCGCCTTCTGGATGATAGCGGGGTGAACAGGCAGTGGCTCGGGTGGTTGTTGGCCTTGATGATCTTTATGGCCTTCCTATAACATCGGGTGGTGTAGGTGTCCTGGAGGGCAGGTAGTTTGCCCCCGGTGATGCGTTGTGCAGACCTCACTACCCTCTGGAGAGCCTTACGGTTGTGGGCGGAGCAGTTGCCGTACCAGGCGGTGATACAGCCCGCCAGGATGCTCTCGATTGTGCATCTGTAGAAGTTTGTGAGTGCTTTTGTACTCTCCCTCTGCTTCGTCCTCTCCCTCCTCCTCTCCTCCTTTCCCTCTTCCTCCTCCTCTCCATGTTCCTCTCTGTCCACTCTCCTCTCATTCGCTCTCCTTTTCCTCTCTTCCTCTACTCTCCCTCATCCCTCCACTCCTCATCTCTATCCCTCCAATCATCTCTAACTCCTCTTCCTCCCTTCCTTTTCCTGCTGAGCCCTGACTCTCTACATCACTTCCCTTACTTTCACTGACCATGAGGAACATGGGGTATTGTGTGTAGATTGATGAGGAAAAAAACAGAATAAGGCTGTAAAGTAACAAAATGTGGAAAATGTCACTGTATTTGCACCTAGCAAACATATAACCTAAGCCCAACATATAAAAACAAATTACTCTATCCTTAAATTCAGCCTAGATGTTGGAACATTGCTCGGGGGACTTGGTTCCATTCAGCCATAGGAGCATTAGTGAGGTCGGGCACTGATTTTGGATGATTAGGTCTGGCTCTCAGTCGGCGTTCCAATTCATCCCAAAGGTGTTCAATGGGGTTGAGGTCATGACTCTGTACAGGTTAGTCAAGTTTTTCCACACCAATCTCGACAAACCATTTCTGTATGGACCTCGCTTAGTGTACTGGGGGCATTGGTGCAGCATAGGGGGCTTTTGATTAACGCAGCGGTCTAAGGCACTGCATCTCAGTGCTAGAGGTGTCACTACAGACCCTGTTCAATCCCAGGCTGTATCACAACCAGCCATGATTGGGTGGCGCACAATTGGCACAGCGTCATCCGGGTTAGGGTTTGGCCGGGGTAGGCCATCGTTGTCAGCTGAAGAGGCCCATTGGACAAATTCTTTGGCCACTATACATATTTTGCCAATTGGCCTGGACCCTTTTACCACACGGAGCCCTGCTGATCCATCAAGACTGGTCTGCCGACGTAACAGCACGCGGGGGCAACAACAGACATCTTCCGTCTCAACATCCCTCTAAGGCCCTTCTACTAGCTTGCTAGCCCCGGCCCGCTATCTGTCTGAATCCCCGTGTCTCAAGCCCGCAAAGCTACTCACTGGACCCCTATGATCACTCGGCTACGCATTCCTCTCCCTAATGTCAATATGCCTTGTCTATTGCTGTTTTGGTTAGTAATTATTGCCTTATTTCACTGTAGAGCCTCTAGCGCTGCTTAATATGCCTTAGCTAACCCTTTAGTTCCACCTCCCATACATGCAGTGACCTCACCTGGTTTAAATGATGTTTCTAGAGACAATATCTCTCTCATCATCACTCAATGCATAGGTTTACCTCCACTGTACATCCTTCCACCTTTGTCTGTACATTATGCCTTGAATCTATTCTATCATGCCCAGAAACCTGCTCCTTTTACTCTCTGTTGCGAACATACTAGATGACCAGTTCTTATAGCCTTTAGCCGTACCCTTATCCTACTCCTCCTCTGTTCCTCTTGTGATGTAGAGGTTAATCCAGGCCCTGCAGTGCCTAGCTCCACTCCTATTCCCCAGGAGCTCTCATTTGTTGACTTCTGTAACCGTAAAAGCCTTGGTTTCATGCATGTTAACATTAGAAGCCTCCTCCCTAAGTTTGTTTTATTCACTGCTTTAGCACACTCTGCCAACCCGGATGTCATAGTCGTGTCTGAATCCTTGCTTAGGAAGACCACCAAAAACCTTGAAATTTCCATCCCTAACTATAACATTTTCTGACAAGATATAACTGCCAAAGGGGGCGGAGTTGCAATCTGCTGCAGAGATAGCCTGCAGAGTTCTGTCTTACTATCCAGGTCTGTGCCCAAACAATTTGAGCTTCTACTTTTAAAAATCCACCTTTCCAGAAACAAGTCTCTCACCGTTGCCGCTTGCTATAGATCACCTTCTGCCCCCAGCTGTGCCCTGGACACCATATGTGAATTGATTTCCCCCATCTATCTTCAGAGCTCGTGCTGTTAGGTGACCTAAACTGGGACATGCTTAACACCCCAGCCATCCTAAACACGAGCACCCCTCATAGACATCATCCTTGTCATGTTTTGTCATAGATTGTCATGTCTTGTCCCTGTGCTTCCTCTTCTATTCGTTTCCCCCTGCTGGTCTTATTAGGTTCTTTCCCTCTCTCTATCCCTCTCTCTCCCCCTCCCTCTCTCTCTATCGTTCCGTTCCTGCTCCCAGCTGTTCCTTATTCTCCTAACTACCTCGTTTACTCTTTCACACCTGTCCCCTATTTTGCCCTCTGATTAAGTCCCTATTTCTCTCTCTGTTTTCGCTTCTGTCCTTGTCGGATCCTTGTTTGCTGTACTGTGTTCTTGTTCCGTCCTGTCGTGTTTTTGCCTTCATCAGATGCTGCGTGTGAGCAGGTGTCTCTATCAGCTACGGCCTGCGCCAACCCGAAGCGACCTGCAGTCTGTGGCCGCTTCTCCTGTTGTTCCCCTCTACAGACTAGAGGATTTCTGTTATTCCTGTTTGGACATTACCTGTGAAAGAATTCAGGATTAGTCGTTTTCTGTTAGGACTGGAATAAACTCTGTTTCTGTTAAGTCGCTTTTGGGTCCTCATTCACCTGCATAACAGAAGGATCCGACCAAGAATGGACCCAGCGACTATGGATCCTCGCAACTCAGCCGTCGAGATCCAGGGAGCGATGCTCGGCAGACACGAGCAGGAATTGTCTGCTGCTGCTCTCATGCCGTTGAGACCCTGGCCGCTCAGGTCTCCGACCTCTCAAGACAGTTTCAGAATCTCCGTCTCGAGCCACCAGCTACTTCCTGGTCTTCTGAGTCTCCGGAACCAAGAGTTAATAACCCACCGTGTTACTCTGGGCAGCCCACTGAGTGCCGCTCCTTTCTCACCCAGTGTGATATTGTGTTCTCTCTCCAGCCCAACACATACTCAAGAGATAGAGCTCGTATCGCCTACGTCATATCACTCCTTACTGGACGGGCTCGGGAGTGGGGCACAGCTATCTGGGAGGAAAGGGCTGAGTGTACTAACGAGTATCAGAACTTTAAAGAGGAGATGATACGGGTTTTTGATCGTTCAGTTTTTGGGAAGGAGGCTTCCAGGGCCCTGGCTTCCCTATGTCAAGGTGATCGATCCATAACGGATTACTCTATAGAGTTTCGCACGCTTGCTGCCTCCAGTGACTGGAACGAGCCGGCGTTGCTCGCTCGTTTTCTGGAGGGACTCCACGCTGAGGTTAAGGATGAGATTCTCTCCCGGGAGGTTCCTTCCAGCGTGGATTCTTTGATTGAACTCGCCATCCGCATAGAACGACGGGTAGATCTTCGTCACCGAGCTCGTGGAAGAGAGCTCGCGTTAACGGTGTCCCCCCTCTCCGCATCTCAACCATCTCCTCCCACTGGCTCAGGTATTGAGCCCATGCAGCTGGGAGGTATTCGCATCTCGACTAAGGAGAGGGAACGGAGAATCACCAACCGCCAGTGCCTCTATTGCGGTTCTGCTGGACATTTTGTCATTTCTTGTCCAGTAAAAGCCAGAGCTCATCAGTAAGCGGAGGGCTACTGGTGAGCGCTACTACTCAGGTCTCTCCATCAAGATCCTGTACTACCTTGTCGGTCCATCTACGCTGGACCGGTTCGGCAGCTTCCTGCAGTGCCTTGATAGACTCTGGGGCTGAGGGCTGTTTTATGGACGAAGCATGGGCTCGGAAACATGACATTCCTCTCAGACAGTTAGGGGAGCCCACGCCCATGTTCGCCTTGGATGGTAGTCTCCTCCCCAGTATCATATGTGAGACACTACCTTTAACCCTCACAGTATCTGGTAACCACAGTGAGACCATTTCCTTTTTGATTTTTCGTTCACCTTTTACACCTGTTGTTTTGGGTCATCCCTGGCTAGTATGTCATAATCCTTCTATTAATTGGTCTAGTAATTCTATCCTATCTTGGAACGTTTCTTGTCATGTGAAATGTTTAATGTCTGCTATCCCTCCTGTTTCTTCTGTCCCCTCTTCTCAGGAGGAACCTGGTGATTTGACAGGGGTTCCGGAGGAATATCATGATCTGCGCACGGTCTTCAGTCGGTCCAGAGCCACCTCCCTTCCTCCTCACCGGTCGTATGATTGTTGTATTGATCTCCTTCCGGGGACCACTCCCCCCCGGGGTAGACTATACTCTCTGTCGGCTCCCGAACGTAAGGCTCTCGAAGATTATCTGTCTGTTTCTCTCGACGCCGGTACCGTTGTGCCTTCTTCCTCTCCCGCCGGAGCGGGGTTTTTTTTTGTTAAGAAGAAGGACGGTACCCTGCGCCCTTGCGTGGATTATCGAGGGCTGAATGACATAACGGTTAAGAATCGTTATCCGCTTCCCCTTATGTCGTCAGCCTTCGAGATTCTGCAGGGAGCCAGGTTCTTTACTAAGTTGGACCTTCGTAACGCTTACCATCTCGTGCGCATCAGGGAGGGGGACGAGTGGAAAACGGCGTTTAACACTCCGTTAGGGCATTTTGAATACCGGGTTCTGCCGTTCGGTCTCGCTAATGCTCCAGCTGTCTTTCAGGCATTAGTGAATGATGTACTGAGAGACATGCTGAACATTTTTGTTTTCGTTTACCTTGACGATATCCTGATTTTTTCACCGTCACTCCAGATTCATGTTCAGCACGTTCGACGTGTCCTCCAGCGCCTTTTAGAGAATTGTCTCTATGTGAAGGCTGAGAAGTGCGCCTTTCATGTCTCCTCCGTCACATTTCTCGGTTCTGTTATTTCCGCTGAAGGCATTCAGATGGATCCCGCTAAGGTCCATGCTGTCAGCGATTGGCCCGTCCCTAAGTCACGTGTCGAGTTGCAGCGCTTTCTCGGTTTCGTGAATTTCTATCGGCGTTTCATTCGTAATTTCGGTCAAGTGGCAGCTCCTCTCACAGCCCTTACTTCTGTCAAGACGTGCTTTAAGTGGTCCGGTTCCGCCCAGGGAGCTTTTGATCTCCTCAAGAAGCGTTTTACATCCGCTCCTATCCTTGTTACTCCTGACGTCACTAAACAATTCATTGTCGAGGTTGACGCATCAGAGGTGGGCGTGGGAGCCATTCTGTCCCAGCGCTCCCATTCTGACGATAAGGTGCATCCTTGCGCGTATTTTTCTCAATGCCTGTCGCCGTCGTAACGCAACTATGAAGTGGGTAACCGCGAACTGCTCGCCATCCGCTTAGCCCTAGGCGAATGGCGACAGTGGTTGGAGGGGGCGACCGTTCCTTTTGTCGTTTGGACCGACCATAAGAACCTTGAGTACATCCGTTCTGCCAAACGACTCAATGCACGTCAAGCTCGTTGGGCGTTGTTTTTCGCTCGTTTCGAGTTCGTGATTTCTTATCGCCCGGGTACTAAGAACACCAAGCCTGATGCTTTATCCCGTCTCTTCAGTTCTTCTGTAGCTTCTACCGACCCCGAGGGGATTCTCCCTGAAGGGCGTGTTGTCGGGTTGACTGTCTGGGGAATTGAGAGACAGGTAAAGCAAGCACTCACTCACACTCCGTCGCCGCGCGCTTGTCCTAGTAGCCTTCTTTTCGTTCCTGTTTCTACTCGTCTGGCTGTTCTTCAGTGGGCTCACACTGCCAAGTTAGCTGGCCACCCCGGCGTTCGGGGTACGCTTGCTTCTATTCGCCAGCGGTTTTGGTGGCCTACTCAGGAGCGTGACACGCGCCGTTTCGTGGCTGCTTGTTCGGACTGCGCGCAGACTAAGTCAGGTAACTCTCCTCCTGCCGGTCGTCTCAGACCGCTTCCCATTCCTTCTCGACCATGGTCTCACATCGCCTTAGACTTTATTACCGGTCTGCCTTCGTCAGCGGGGAAGACTGTGATTCTAACGGTTGTCGATAGGTTCTCTAAAGCGGCTCATTTTATTCCCCTCGCTAAGCTTCCTTCCGCTAAGGAGACGGCACAAATCATCATTGA
Source organism: Oncorhynchus gorbuscha (assembly GCF_021184085.1). NCBI lineage: Eukaryota > Metazoa > Chordata > Actinopteri > Salmoniformes > Salmonidae > Oncorhynchus > Oncorhynchus gorbuscha. The sequence goes on along the minus strand of NC_060198.1, from coordinate 24,896,085 downwards.
GAATGTGTTCAGAATTCATGGCCTCCCGTTAGACGCCGTTTCGGACAGAGGTCCGCAATTCACGTCTCGGTTTTGGAGGGAGTTCTGTCGTTTGATTGGTGCTTATGTCAGTCTCTCTTCCGGTTTTCATCCCCAGTCTAACGGTCAAGCAGAACGGGCCAATCAGACGATTGGTCGCATATTACGCAGTCTTTCTTTTCGAAACCCTGCGTCTTGGGCAGAACAGCTCCCCTGGGCAGAATACGCTCACAACTCGCTTCCTTCGTCTGCTACCGGGCTATCTCCTTTTCAGAGTAGTCTTGGGTACCAGCCTCCTCTGTTCTCGTCCCAGTTCGCCGAGTCCAGCGTTCCCTCCGCTCAGGCTTTTGTCCAACGTTGTGAGCGCACCTGGAGGAGGGTCAGGTCTGCACTTTGCCGTTATAGGGCGCAGACTGTGAGAGCCGCTAATAAGCGTAGGATTAAGAGTCCTAGGTATTGTCGCGGTCAGAGAGTGTGGCTTTCCACTCGTAACCTTCCCCTTACGACAGCTTCTCGCAAGTTGACTCCGCGGTTCATTGGTCCGTTCCGTATTTCTCAGGTCGTTAATCCTGTCGCAGTGCGACTTCTTCTTCCGCGACATCTTCGTCGCGTCCACCCAGTCTTCCATGTCTCCTGTGTCAAGCCTTTTCTTCGCGCCCCCGTTCGTCTTCCCTCCCCCCGTCCTTGTCGAGGGCGCACCTATTTACAGGGTACGGAAGATCATGGACATGCGTTCTCGGGGACGTGGTCACCAGTACTTAGTGGATTGGGAGGGGTACGGTCCTGAGGAGAGGAGTTGGGTTCCATCTCGGGACGTGCTGGACCGTTCGTTGATTGATGATTTCCTCCGTTGCCGCCAGGGTTCCTCCTCGAGTGCGCCAGGAGGCGCTCGGTGAGTGGGGGGGTACTGTCATGTTTTGTCATAGATTGTCATGTCTTGTCCCTGTGCTTCCTCTTCTATTCGTTTCCCCCTGCTGGTCTTATTAGGTTCTTTCCCTCTCTCTATCCCTCTCTCTCCCCCTCCCTCTCTCTCCCTCTCTCTCTATCGTTCCGTTCCTGCTCCCAGCTGTTCCTCATTCTCCTAACTACCTCGTTTACTCTTTCACACCTGTCCCCTATTTTGCCCTCTGATTAAGTCCCTATTTCTCTCTCTGTTTTCGCTTCTGTCCTTGTCGGATCCTTGTTTGCTGTACTGTGTTCTTGTTCCGTCCTGTCGTGTTTTTGCCTTCATCAGATGCTGCGTGTGAGCAGGTGTCTCTATCAGCTACGGCCTGCGCCAACCCGAAGCGACCTGCAGTCTGTGGCCGCTTCTCCTGTTGTTCCCCTCTACAGACTAGAGGATTTCTGTTATTCCTGTTTGGACATTACCTGTGAAAGAATTCAGGATTAGTCGTTTTCTGTTAGGACTGGAATAAACTCTGTTTCTGTTAAGTCGCTTTTGGGTCCTCATTCACCTGCATAACAATCCTAACCAACTTGCCCTCCAAACACAACTCTGCTGTTTTCAACCAGGATATCAGCGATCACTGCCTCATTTCCTGTGTCCATAATGGGTCTGCGGTCAAACGACCACCCATCATCACTGTCAAACGCTCCCTGAAACACTTCAGCGAGCAGGTCTTTCTAACCGACCTGGCCCGGGTATCCTGAAAGGATATTAACCTCATTCCGTTAGTAGAGGATGCCTGGTTATTCTTTAAAAGTGCTTTCTTCACCATCTTAAATAAGCAAGCCCCATTCAAAAAAATGTAGTATCAGGAACAGATATAGCCCTTGGTTCACTCCAGACCTGAATGCCCTTGACCAGCACAAAAACATCCTGTGGCATACTGCATTAGCATCGAATAGCCCCCATGATATGCAACTTTTCAGGGAAGTTTGGAACCGATATACACAGGCAGTTAGGAAAGCAAAGGCTAGCTTTTTCAAACAGAAATGTGCATCCTGTACCACAAACTTCAAAAAGTTCTGGGACACTGTAAAGTCCATGGAGATTAAGAGCACCTCCTCCCAGCTGCCCACTGCACTGAGGCTAGGAAACACTGTCACCACCGACAAATCCACGATAATTGAGAATTTGAACAAGCATTTTTCTACAGCTGGCCATGCTTTCCACCTGGCTACCCCTACCCTGGTCAACAGCCCTGCACCCCCCACAGAAACTTGCCCAAGCCTCCCCATTTCTCCTTCACCCAAATCCAGATAGCTGATGTTCTGAAAGAGATGCAAAATCTGGACCCCTACAAATCAGCTGGGCTAGACAATATGGACTCTCCTTCTAAAATGATTTTACATTTACATTTACATTTAAGTAATTTAGCAGACACTCTTATCCAGAGCGACTTACAAATTGGTGCATTCACCTTATGACATCCAGTAGAACAGTCACTTTACAATAGTGCATCTAAATCTTAAAGGGGGGGTGAGAAGGATTACTTATCCTATCCTAGGTATTCCTTAAAGAGGTGGGGTTTCAGGTGTCTCCGGAAGGTGGTGATTGACTCCGCTGTCCTGGCGTCGTGAGGGAGTTTGTTCCACCATTGGGGGGCCAGAGCAGCGAACAGTTTTGACTGGGCTGAGCGGGAACTGTACTTCCTCAGTGGTAGGGAGGCGAGCAGGCCAGAGGTGGATGAACGCAGTGCCCTTGTTTGGGTGTAGGGCCTGATCAGAGCCTGGAGGTACTGAGGTGCCGTTCCCCTCACAGCTCCGTAGGCAAGCACCATGGTCTTGTAGCGGATGCGAGCTTCAACTGGAAGCCAGTGGAGAGAGCAGAGGAGCGGGGTGACGTGAGAGAACTTGGGAAGGTTGAACACCAGACGGGCTGCGGCGTTCTGGATGAGTTGTAGGGGTTTAATGGCACAGGCAGGGAGCCCAGCCAACAGCGAGTTGCAGTAATCCAGACGGGAGATGACAAGTGCCTGGATTAGGACCTGCGCCGCTTCCAGTGTGAGGCAGGGTCGTACTCTGCGGATGTTGTAGAGCATGAACCTACAGGAACGGGCCACCGCCTTGATGTTAGTTGAGAACAACAGGGTGTTGTCCAGGATCACGCCAAGGTTCTTAGCGCTCTGGGAGGAGGACACAATGGAGTTGTCAACCGTGATGGCGAGATCATGGAACGGGCAGTCCTTCCCCGGGAGGAAGAGCAGCTCCGTCTTGCCGAGGTTCAGCTTGACTGATATGTCTGCCAGACATGCAGAGATGCGATTCGCCACCTGGTCATCAGAAGGGGGAAAGGAGAAGATGAATTGTGTGTCGTCTGCATAGCAATGATAGGAGAGACCATGTGAGGTGATGACAGAGCCAAGTGACTTGGTGTATAGCGAGAATAGGAGAGGGCCTAGAACAGAGCCCTGGGGGACACCAGTGGTGAGAGCGCGTGGTGAGGAGACAGATTCTTGCCACGCCACCTGGTAGGAGCGACCTGTCAGGTAGGACGCAAACCAAGCGTGGGCCGCGCCGGAGATGCCCAACTCGGAGAGAGTGGAGAGGAGGATCTGATGGTTCACAGTATGGAAGGCAGCCGATAGGTCTAGAAGGATGAGAGCAGAGGAGAGAGAGTTATCTTTAGCAGTGCGGAGCGCCTCCGTGATACAGAGAAGAGCAGTCTCAGTTGAATGACTAATCTTGAAACCTGACTGATTTGGATCAAGAAGGTCATTCAGAGAGAGATAGCGGGAGAGCTGGCCAAGGACGGCACGTTCAAGAGTTTTGGAGAGAAAAGAAAGAAGGGATACTGGTCTGTAGTTGTTGACATCGGAGGGATCGAGTGTAGGTTTTTTCAGAAGGGGTGCAACTCTCGCTCTCTTGAAGACGGAAGGGACGTAGCCAGCGGTCAGGGATGAGTTGATGAGCGAGGTGAGGTAAGGGAGAAGGTCTCCGGAAATGGTCTGGAGAAGAGAGGAGGGGATAGGGTCAAGCGGGCAGGTTGTTGGGCGGCCGGCCGTCACAAGACGCGGGATTTCATCTGGAGAGAGAGGGGAGAAAGAGGTCAGAGCACAGGGTAGGGCAGTGTGAGCAGAACCAGCGGTGCCGTTTGACTTAGCAAACGAGGATCGGATGTCGTCGACCTTCTTTTCAAAATGGTTGACGAAGTCATCTGCAGAGAGGGAGGACGGGGGGGAGGAGGATTCAGGAGGGAGGAGAAGGTGGCAAAGAGCTTCCTAGCGTTAGAGGCAGATGCTTGGAATTTAGAGTGGTAGAAAATGGCTTTAGCAGCAGAGACAGAGGAGGAAAATGTAGAGAGGAGGGAGTGAAAGGATGCCAGGTCAGCAGGGAGGCGAGTTTTCCTCCATTTCCGCTCGGCTGCCCGGAGCCCTGCCAAAATTGTTGCGACCACTATTTACTAGCCTGTTCAACCTCTCTTTCGTATCATCTGAGATCCCCAAAGATTGGAAAACTGCTGCGGTCATCCCCCTCTTCAAAGGGGGAGATGCTCTAGACCCAAACTGATACAGACCTATATCTATCCTACCCTGCCTTTCTAAGGTCTTCGAAATCCAAGTTAACAAACAGATCACCGACCATTTTGAATCGCACCGTACCTCAGCCACGCTCAAGGTCCGAAACGATATCATAACCGCCGTCGATAAGTGACGTATTCATCAACCTGGCCAAGGCTTTTGTCAGTCACCACATTCTTATCGACAGACTCAATAGCCTTGGTTTCTCAAATGACAAACTCACCTGGTTCACCAACTACTTCTCAGACAGAGTTCAGTGTGTCAAATCGGAGGGCCAGTTGTCCGGACCACTGGCAGTCTCTATGGGGGTGCCACAGGGTTCAATTCTCGGGCCGACTCTTTTCTCTGTATGCTTCAATGATGTCGCTCTTGCTGCTGGTGATTCTCTTACCCAACTACGCAGACGACACCATTCTGTATACTTCTGGACCTTCTTTGGACACTGTGTTAACTAACCTCCAGACAAGCTGCAATGCCATACAACTCTCCTTCCGTGGCCTCCAACTGCTCTTAAATGCAAGTAAAACTAAATGCATGCTCTTCAACCGATCGCTGCCCACACCTGCCCGCCTGTCCTGCATCGCTACTCTGGACGGTTCTGACTTAGGATATGTGGACAACAACAAATACCTAGGTGTCTGGTTAGACTGTAAACTCTCCTTCCAGACTCACATTCCAGACTCACATTTCCAATCCAAAATTAAATCTAGAATCAGCTTCCTATTTTGCAAAAAAGCATCCTTCACTCATGCTGCCAAACATACCCTCGTAAAACTGACTATCCTACCGATCCTTGACTTCGGCGATGTCATTTACAAAATAGCCTCTAACACTCTACTCAGCAAATTGGATGCAGTCTATCACAGTGCCATCCGTTTTGTCACCAAAGCCCTATATACTACCCACCATTGCGACCTGTATGCTCTCGTTGGCTGGCCCTCGCTTCATATTCAACGCCAAACCCACTTGCTCCAGGTCATCTATAACTCTTTGCTAGGTAAAGCCCCGCCTTATCTTAGCTCACTGGTCACCATAGCAGCACCCACCTGTAGTATGCGCTCCAGCAGGTATATTTCACTGGTCACCCTCAAAGCCAATTCCTCCTATGGCCACCTTTCCTTCCAGTTCTATGCTGCCAATGACTGGAACAAACTGCAAAAATCACTGAAGCTGGAGACTCATATCTCCCTCACTAACTTTAAGCACCAGCTGTCAGAACAGCTCACAGATCACTGCACCTGTACATATCCCATCTGTAAATAGGCCATCCAACTAACTCATCCCCATACTGTTATTTATTTTGCTCTTTTACACCCCAGTATCTCTACTTGCACACTCATCTTCTGCACGTCTATCACTCCAGTAATTGCTATATTGTAATTATGTCGCCACTATGGCCAATTTATTGCCTTACCTCCCTTATCCTACCTCATTTGCACACACTGTATATAGACTTTTTCTATTGTATTATTGACTGGATGTTTGTTTATTCCATGTGTAACTCTGTGTTGTTGTTTGTGTCACACTGCTTTGCTTTATCTTGGCCAGGTCGCAGTTGTAAATTTGAACTTTTTCTCAACTAGTCTACCTGGTTAAATAAAGATGAATTATTTTTTTGTTAACTATAAAAATTATAAATAAACATTTGTTCTTAACTGACTTTCTTCATTAAAGGTTAAATAAAATAACAAATGGCATGCTGAATGTCACATTCTGACCATAGTTCTTGTGTGTTTTCCTTATTTTAGTGTTGGTCAGGACGTGAGCTGGGTGGGCATTCTATGTTGTGTGTCTAGTTTGTCTGTTTCTGTGTTTGGCCTGATATGGTTCTTAATCAGAGGCAGGTGTTAGTCATTGTCTCTGATTGGGAACCATATTTAGGTAGCTTGTTTTGTGTTGGGGTTTGTGGGTGATTATTTCAGTGGCTGTGTTTGTTTCACCACACAGGACTGTTTCGGTTTTCACATTTATTGTTTTGTATATTTGTATTTGTATTCGTCTTTATTAAAGATGTTTAACACTCACCACGCTGCGCTTTGGTTCTCTCCTTCCCAGGAAGAAAGCCATTACACTGAAAGAGGACAGGGCCTTCCCCAAACTGTTGCCACTAAGTTGGAAGTGCAGAATTGTCTAGAATATCATTGTTTGCTGTAGAGTTAAAATGTCCCTTCACTGGAACTAAGTGAAGCCTAGCCCGAACCATGAACAACAGCCCCAGACCCTTTTTCCTCCTCCATCAAACTTTACAGTTGGCACTATGCACTGGGGCAGGTAGCATTCTCCTGTCATCCACCAAACCCAGATTTGTCCATCAGACTACCAGATGATGAAGAGTGATGGCCAGAGAACGCGTTTACAATGCTCCGGAGTCCAATGGTGGTCGAGCTTTACACCACTCCAGCCGACACCTGGAATTGCACATGTGATCTTAGGCTTGTTTGCGGCTGCTCAGCCATGAAAACCCATTTCCTGAAGCTCCTGATAAAAAAGTTATTGTGCTAAAGTTGCTTCCAGAGGCAGTTTGGAACTCGGTAGTGAGTGTTACAACCGTGCTACGCGCTTCAGCACTCGGCGGTCCCATTCTTTGAGCTTGTGTGGCCTACCTCTTCGCGGCTAAGCCGTTGTTGATCCATTTCCACTTCACAAAAACAGCACTTACAGTTGTCTGGGGCAACTCTAGCAATGTAGAAATGATACAAACTGACTTGTTGGAAAGGTGTCATCCTATGAAGGTGCCACGTTGAACGTGGCCATTCTACTGCCAATGTTTGTCTATGAAGATTACATGGCTGTGTGCTCAATTTTAGACACCTGTCAGCAACGGGTGTGGCTGAAATAGCCGAAACCACTAATTTGAAGGGGTGTCCGTGTAACGGATGTGAAACGCTAGCTTAGTTAGCGGTGGTTCGCGCTAAATAGTGTTTAAATCGGTGACGTCACTTGCTCTGAGACCTTGAAGTAGTGGTTCCCCTTGCTCTGCAAGGGCCGTGGCTTTTGTGGAGCGATGGGTAACGATGCTTCGTGGGTGACTGTTGTTGATGTGTGCAGAGGGTCCCTGGTTTGCGCCCGGGTATGGGCGAGGGGACGGTCTAAGGTTATACTGTTACATTGATGCTGTTGACCCGGATCACTGGTTGCTGCGGAAAAGGAGGAGGTCAAAAGGGGGGTGAGTGTAACAGATGTGAAACGCTAGCTTAGTTAGCGGTGGTTCGCGCTAAATAGTGTTTCAATCGGTGACGTCACTTGCTCTGAGACCTTGAAGTAGTGGTTCCCCTTGCTCTGCAAGGGCCGTGGCTTTTGTGGAGCGATGGGTAACGATGCCTCGTGGGTGGCTGTTGTCGATGGCTGCTATGGGTTCTAAAGAGTTTTAAGGAAGTTATAAAAAAACTCTAAATAACCTCTAAATAATTTCCATTCTCGTTAATAAAACCTCCCAGAAAAACATTCAAGAAACCAGATCAAACCATTCTCATAACCTCCCTGCAACCTAAAAATAAACGTTCCCATAATAGGCTAAATTTTCACTTCAGTTCACAGAATAGTTACTAAACATTCCATTTTACCAGTCTGGAAACGTATGGGTTCGTTGGGAAACCACGAACCACGAACCACGAATGCGAAACCACCAATTTACATTCCCACAACTTCCAATGATCCAAATGTGCTAGCTGCGTGTAATGGGAAATAGATTAGATTGTCAGGGGTAGTCGCAGAATGGGGCTAGGTGATCTTTCCATGTTCCCACAGCAGCACAATGTGGGAGTGTGCGGACAATGTGCACAGCGTAGAATGGAGTGGGGAGCTGTAAACATTCTGGCAGAAATGGTTCGCTCCTTTTGATCCTGCAGAGTTTTCCTATTACAAAATCACTGGTAATAAATAAGGTATTATGATACTTATCTGCATTCATTCTGGAGAGTTCTTGGACAGTTTTTTGTTGTATTCTATACCACCATCGCTTGCATTCCCATCGCTTGCAATACTGACAGAAAAGCTGAATAAAAGCTAATCCTTGTTCTTGATGATATTAAGATGTTTGACATGGCATGTTCCTTGCTTCACAACTGGTCACACTAATCTTTCAATGTGTCAAGTGAGTGTCTGTGGTCACATCCACATTCCAACCAGACATGAAAAGGGGAGCCCTTTGTGAGCCAGTATATAATGGCACGTCCAATTAAACCCAAATTAGACATAATTTGAATGATGGATGGAACATGTGCCATGGCATTGCGCAATGGCGTTGGGCAATTTGGTGATATTAAAATATTGTCCTATCCATTAAAGCTAAAACATTATTTTCCCACATTTTTCGTAGGCGTTTTCGTAGGCGGAGTTACCGTCTCCATGTGCGCAGGTTATTTTTTTTTAAAAGCTAATGTGTTCGGAGAAAAAAGTGTGTCAATGGGGCACGAGGCACTCCCCGGGGGTCACATGGTCCCGTTTTCAGCCCCGTGCGGGCATACATGCAGTGCGTCCTTGTTCCTTTCCTAGGGATGAGGGAGACTGAGCAAAACCAGGCCGACTTGGAAACTGCGGTTCAGACCTACACGGATAGAGCCTGTGACAGCATAGACGCTTTTCGTAATGTTTTTACACTGGCAGTGCTCACAGAGAAGCGATTCACATTACGCGGGAACTTGCTCGATAGCAGATGCATCCTTTGGTACAGTTTATTAACCCTGGTTCTAAGTATTTTAATGAGTATTCGAACTCAAACAGAGCTTTTATTATAGTTACTTAATGACATCGTTATAACAGAGAATAGAGGACCTGCTTTTTGCCAAGAACCTCGCCAGAAGGGAAATGATCCTTTCCTAAACTGTTTTCTATTTGAACCGATATCTATATGAATGTTTTTGAGCTCAGGTTGGCAACAACAGCAATGGACACAAATAACAACAACACAGGTAAATATTCTGGATGATTTTGTTGTGCATGTGTAATGGATACCGTGTTTGGGGTTAAAATGTGTTTTGGCTACCTGGTTTATTGGCAGTCTGTTGAAGCTCTTTACAGTTTGTTGTTTATCAGTCCGCAATGCGTAAATCAATGATGAGTTGTATTGTATTGATGTACACCTGTCGATTAAGTAGAGCTAATTTTGTATGGGATTTACGTGGTTGATAGAATCATCCTTGTGATGCACTAGATGGGACGAGGCTTGAAGTAGGCCTATTCCTCTATTCCTCGTATTTTGAATTAACTGATGGCTGTGTGTTGTCATTACTGTAGCCTATAGATTTTTTACCCCAACCGCTGGACATAACTGTCATTGTCAAGGACGAATTACTGGCCTCAGTTAAAGTAAAACGAAGAAATGTTGTATCAAGAAGTATTTTAAATACTATACATTGTTTGATGGTGTACGTGTGGTAGTTAGAAGATCATGGGTTAAGACACAGTGCTCTAAAATAATTCGAGGGGAAGTAGGTCATGTCAGGTGGACGGACATCGCTTTGATGCAGGCATCCGCGCATGTTTTTGCCCAATTCACATGGCCCGCCAAGCTAGCCATGTGCGTTTTGTTTTCATTCACTGTTCTCCGCCAATCTCCATTGGTATAGAGAGCAAGCTCATTACATAATTGCTCGTCAGAGTCCCATGGGTGACGCAGTCTTGGATGCCATGTGTGCACTGCTATTGGATAGCTTGCGGGTGTAATTCTTGCGATTCGATCCGGACATCATTCAGTCACGTGTTATATTGAAAAGTGGGACACGAACATTTATGTAAGGCATAATGTGTTGTTTCTGACATAATTACACAGGCATAACCAAATACTTGCAGGGTGATTGGGACATTCCCTTTCGTTATCTAAGATGTCCAAAATATTGGGCTTACCTTTATTATATCATCATTAGGGCAAGGCGATAGTAGGTCTAATAAAGCATTTAGTGGTTCATTCATTTGAATATAGGTTCAGAGTAAATGCATTTTCAATACATAAAATTATATTGTACAGCTACAACATAGCAAAGTGAAAACATAGATAGATACCAAGCTGTTCGGTTATATTCAGCAAGTATATTGTAAATTACATGAGAATATCTTGTGGGAATTGGCTGTCTATTGGGTACCATGGATAGCGCTAAGCGGGAGGGAACGTGAGGCTGTCCTAGAAACAGTTGGTGTGTTCAATCGGCGTGTATTGCACAGCCAGTCGGGTTGCAAGTCTTTTTATTTTTTTAGGCTGCCTGTCTCGTTGAGTAACCTGAAGTTGGAAGCGCGCACGTTGAGTAAGGGCGTGACTAGAATGTACTCCAGCCAGCCTGCTCTAGTGCTGCTCCTCGAGCAACACAAGTATGCAGCCCAGCCTGTTTTCATTCTATGGCTCTCCCATGCATAGCTTTCGATGTATTATTATATTTCTTTCAAATACTTCACTCTGAATGTATGTTTACTCACTGAGACTAATTCAACATTCATAGCTATGTCTATTGATGTGTTTTCTTCATTTCACATTGACTGTACAAGTGTTGGTTTAAATGGCAGGTAATTGATTTTGATACACAAGCAATCTTATTTTCCACTCACTGATTGGTTATTTTGGGTAATACCTTTTTCTTTTAGAGATAGAAAGACAGGAGTTGGAAGACAGAGGAAAGGGATTGAAAACACGAGGGGGGGGAGGAGCCTTAATACTATAGAAACATGCAGGACAAGGAAGTACACGTGTTGAGGATGTTGTGGTGACACCTGACACAGTGACCCTATAAGACCTTATGTTCCTTTCCACAGTGAAATATGTTTCTCCTCCAGGGCTGCCTGGCTTGCTGGACTCTGAGATTGGAATGTCTCAAAAAGAACAGAACAGAACAGAACAGGACAGACATTCTCTCACTGTTTGTTCAATCAGGAAATTGGAATTCATCCTGTGTCAGGCTCACAGAACAGAAGTATGGAGTTTGGTTTTGTTAAGCACAAAACAACGATCCCATCCTTCAATAGGCCCCACCCAAACATACAGTAGGTGGGCAGCTTGCCATCAATGCAGGGAAATTAAATCATAAAGACGGTTTTCAAGGGCATCATCAATTGAAAGCCTCAACAACACCAATGAAATGTATTGCAAAGGTATCAAAGACTCCTTAACACAACACATTATCGACTCACAACAACACGTCGTCTCCTCACAACAACACATTATCTCCTAACAACAACACAATACAGTTGATCTGGTATTAGAGCACAGGTTAATTGGAGTCAACAGGATGTGCGGAAATCTTGGGCATATGCTTTGTGGGTTCGGGTTTCGGCAGGGACGCTGTAAGTGGCAAGGGCGGGGTACACCATTTGGCATTTAAAAAGTGATTAGCCATTCCCGGTAGCCTTGTGCGTGGCATCCCCCGGCGACCGGGCACGAGTTGGTGTGTGGGTGGCCAGCTGTGGCGAAACGTGATCCTTGGACGGAACTTGTGAGAATTAGCCTTCACAGCGGGAGAAACTGAGACAGCTGGATTAGAACAAGCGGGAGGGAGAAAGAGAATGAAAGTGAGAGAGGGAGAAGAGAAACAGAGTATGAGCACGATAGAGTACAGAGGGGAAGGGGGCGTGGAGAGAGAAGAACAGGGAGTTTCACGGAGAGTCAAAAGGGAGAGTTGGAGAGAAAGGGAAGTAGGGCAAGTGAAAGTTGTCAGGAGAGTTCCAACAAAGAGAGAGAGAGAGAGAGAGAGAGAGCACAAGAGTATCTAAATCCACTCGCGTGGGTGGCTATGTCTGGCCAATGAGACTGCACAACAGCAATAGCACTGCCTGTGCTATTGGGCTGCATCCAAAAAGAACGTTCTCCATTCTGCAATAGCTTCTTCCATAATGTAAATAATGTTCTGTAGGTGATGCTTGCTCACGTGGCACAACCCACGCAGGACAATCTTGCCCTTATGGCTTCCTATAAACGTACTCTGTGGTCAGGGCTTCTGTTTTGGTAAGAGTGGTGACCTCTGAACTAGAAAAATAAACGGATAGCTAGTCAGGGCAGCCATTCCTGCCAACTTTTCCTGGAAAGCAATGTTCTTTTCCAGTCACTTGTCTTCTTGGACTCTCTCCAGCCTCCCTGTTGCTATGGTTATCCTAACATTGCCACAGTTTCCTTGTATAACTGTCCTGGGTAGCTAAGGGAACATTTGGAATGTACAGAATGATACAAAGTTGCATCCGCCCCCTCATTTTTTGTCAGTGAACATGAATGGGCACAGTATCAATCCTAACCAGTGGGCGTCCTCTCTCCAACCCTCTTCCTCTTTACCTCCTCTGTTTTAGTTTCCATCAGTCCTCACTGTCAGTTGACTGATGTCCAGTGGTTAGAGAGTCAAAGAACGGAGCACCAAATGTGACAAAACAAATTATCTCACTGTTTTTAAACCATGCATCCATTCTAACAAGTGGTCCTCTCACTTTTTATTTTGTCCACCAGGGGGTGTAATCTCCTACATCGGCTCCAGTGGCTGCTCACCGAATCACACCAGCCCGGTGTCTATGTACAGCGAGAACTCCTTCGGAGCCTCCTTCCCTCCCTCCCCCAATGGTTCCCAGAGCTTCTCCAATGCCTACTCCGGCAGCTCCAGCTCCTCCAATGGTGATGATGGCAACTCCTCTTCCGGCTCTGGAGGGTCCCCAAGGCCTAGGGGTCGTAATGACAACAGCATCTCTCGCTGCTCCACCAGCAAGTCCGTGGCAAGCCTTACCAGTGAGTAGACCACCTTACCAGAACCACAATCATTTATATGATGCCAGAATGTGCACCCCCATCTGTCACTGCTGGAACTGCAGCTTTGAGTGTTTTTGGAATTTGGACTCATTGTCTGTTCTACTCTTTATGTTTGTAACAGAACTGAATGGGATGGTGCTGCTGTGTAAAGTGTGTGGAGACGTCGCCTCAGGCTTCCACTATGGCGTCCATGCCTGTGAGGGCTGCAAGGGATTCTTCCGACGCAGTATCCAGCAGAACATCCAGTACAAAAAGTGCCTGAAGAACCAGACCTGCACCATCATGAGGATTAACCGCAACCGCTGCCAGCAGTGCCGCTTCAAAAAGTGTCTGTCCGTGGGCATGTCCCGCGATGGTATGTACAGCTTCACAGGCTAAAACATGACGCATATAGCCACAAAAGGTCTAATAGATCTGTTACACTCTCATCCCTGTTAGGACTGTTGTCTCTACATGTCTCTTTCTCTCTCTCCACAGCTGTTCGCTTTGGCAGAATACCTAAGCGTGAGAAGCAGCGCATGCTCGCAGAGATGCAGAGCGCCATGAACAACATGAACAACATGCAAAATGAGTTCCAGCTGGCCAGCCTGACCCACAACTCTCCCCCTTCTCCCACTTCCTCCTCTCCCTGCCCGGGTCTGACTGTGGCACCCCAGCCTCAGGCCCTGCCTTTTGCTCCTTCCCCTTGTCCTCCAGCACAAGCCCCTGCTTCCCTTCTGCCCCCACCAACCACCCAAAGCCCGCCACTGTTGGCCAGCTCTCCAACCCTGTGCCCCAGCCCTGGGGTGGACTGCACCATAACGGCCATTGCCCGGGCGCACCGTGAGACCTTCGTCTACGCCCACGACAAACTGGGCGAGTCCACGAGACAGCATAACGGAGAGGTGGACAACTGGGGCTCCAACTACTGCCCTGCTGGCTACCATCAGAACGGCCTCTACACAATCTACCACCACAACAACAACGTGGGCCTCCAGCACCATGGCTCCCAGGCCATGTCTGACAGACATCACCAGAACAATGGCAAGCAGTTCCACAACAGCAACCTGTTCGGGTGCCACCAAGGCATTGAGACCAGCAGCGTTCCCCAGGGGCAGAACTTCTCATGGAAAAACCACAAGGACATTGTGCTGGTGAGTCACTGAACAGAGTAGCAACATTGAAAAGATCTTGACGTCAAAGATTGTCAATAATAATGGCAGGTAGTCATAGCATATAGGAAAATGCTGATTACGATTCTCCTCGCTCCTCCAGGCATGTCCAATGAACATGTGCCCCCAAGACGAACCCAACAAGAACCCTCAGGAGATCTGGGAGGACTTCTCGCTCAGCTTCACGCCGGCTGTGCGCGAGGTGGTGGAGTTCGCCAAGAATATTCCAGGGTTCAGTGCACTCTCTGAGAACGACCAAGTCACCCTGCTCAAGGCCGGCACCTTTGAGGTAGGCATCCGTGAAATGTGTGCAAACACAGACATGCAAAGACCCTTCACACAGGGATAAGCAAAAATACTCACAGCTTGAGAAGATTCAATGATTCAAAGATTCAATTCTTGAGAAGATTCACCACTCACTTACTTTTGCCTTTCTTCTGTTACAGGTCTTGACGGTGCGCTTTGCCTCTCTCTTCAACGTGAAGGAGCAGACTGTCACCTTCATCTCTGGTGCCACCTACAGCCTGGAGGCCCTGAAGGGCATGGGTATGGGAGGCCTGCTAGACACCATGTTTGAATTCAGCGAGAAACTCAACTCCCTGGAACTCACGGCCGAGGAGCTGGGTCTCTTCACCGCTGTAGTGCTAGTGTCTGCAGGTAAGAACAATGCGAAGCCTTATTACTTTTAACAACCTATCTAAGCAGTCAGCGTGATCAGTGTTCCCTCTAAGCTGCACGCCTCTAAGCTGCACCGCGCAGCTCCACCGGGACTGCCCCGCAGAAGAAATAACAGCCCGCGCAGAGAATCACAAGATTGAACTTCACTCAACTTTCTGGAGTTTTCACCGTTAGTTAACGATATCAACATTTCCATTTACTGGGAGAATCAAACCAAACTTTATTTGTCACATGCGCTGAATACAACAAGTGTAGACTTTACCGTGAAATGCTTAATTACAAGCCCTTAACCAACAGTGCAGTTCAAGAATAGTTAAGAAAATACCAAGTAGGCTAAAATAAAAAGTAATCATAAGAAATAACACAATAAGAATAACAATAACGAGGCTATGTACAGGGGGCACCAGTACTGAGTCAGTGTGCGCGGGTTTCAGGTTAGTTGAGGTAATTTGTACATGTAGGTGGGGGTGAAGTGGTGAAGTATACATAGATCATAAACAGTGAGTAGCAGCAGTGTACAAAGGGGGGGGGTTCAAAGTAAATTGTCCACGGGCGATTTTATTAATTGTTCAGCAGTCTTATGGCTTGGGGGTATAAGCTGTTGAGGTCCTAGACTTGGCGCCACGGTACTGCTTGCCTTGCGGTAGCAGAGAAAACAGTCTATAACTTGGGTGACAGGAGTCTCTGACAATTTTATGGGCTTTCTTCTGACACCGCCTATTATATAGGTCCTGGATGGCAGGAAGCTTGGCCCCAGTGATGTACTGGGTTGTTTGCACTACCCTCTGTAGCGCCTTACGGTCAGATACCGAGTAGTTGCCATACCAGGCGGTGATGCAACCGGTCAGGATGCTCTCAATGATGAAGCTGTAGAACCTTTTGAGGATCTGGGGACACATGCCAAATCGTTTCAGTCTCCTGAGGGGGAAAAGGTTTTGTCGTGTACTCTTCACGACTGTCTTTGTATGTTTGGACCATGATAGTTTGTTGGTGATGTGGACACCAAGGAACTTGAAACTCTCGACCGCTCCACTACAGCCCCGTCGATGTTCGGCCGACTTTTCCTGGAGTCCACGATCAGCTCCTTTGTCTTGCTCACATTGAGGGAGTGGTTGTTGTCCTGGCACCACACTGCCAGTTCTCTGACCTCCTCCCTATAGGCCGTCTCATTGTTGTTGGTGATCAGGACTACCACTGTTGTCGTCAGCAAACTTAATAATGGTGTTGGAGTCGTGTTTGGCCACGCAGTTGTGGGTGAACAGGGAATACAGGAGGGGACTAAGTACACACCCCTGAGGGGCCCCAGTGTTAAGGATCAGCATGGCAGACGTGTTGTTGCCTACTCTTACCACCTGGGGGCGGCCCGTCAAGAAGTCTAGGATCCAGTAGAACTTTAAATGCAACATACCGAAACAAAACAAAGTTTGCAAGATATTTTGTTGTCGGCAGAACGCATCGGAGTAGGATTCTATTGTTTGTACACACACGACTCAGTCCAAACTCTACACAGACCGGTGCGGCATAACTAATCAGAGCTGCAGTAGGCCTATATGCAAATATTGCCATATATGGATCTGTGGCATTCACTTGGAACTGAACTGTGTTTACAGCATGAGCAGTCATGAGTAGATTGACTTGTTTTGAGATCAAAGCAAGAGATGCATGCAGCCACGTGTGTAGCCCAAGTCTCTGATAATTTGTATTCAGCAATGGGGGAGTGATTGCTTCTTACAAGAGCACAAAACCTGAATATTTCTAGACAGCTTTGAAAAGGGAGTTAGATAAAGAGCTTTTTTGTGTCTTAAAGGGGCAGTGTTGTATTTTGAGAGAGTCTTAAATAAGCTAAATAGCCAATAGGCAGTAAGTAGCATAATTTGTCTGATTCACTGTAATATTTTGCAAAGTAGTTTCATCGAACAACACAACATTTTCAGTCAAGCCCTGCATGTTTTTTCAAAAGTCTAATGGAATGTATGCCTACATTGAACACCACACATTGGCTGCTACTTTCTGCTGAATGATAGAACAGCTATTTCCATGTTAAAATGTTATGGAATGCATTTTTCCATTGTTTTTGATGGTAGGCCAATCTGGTAGGCCTACATTATGATCAAATAGCCACAGTAGCCTACTTGACCACTGTCTGAAACTGTTACTTAAAGTGGGTACAGCCTCAGCGTTCACAGTAAATACTCGCTGGAAGTTGCACAGAATTTCCACATTGTTCAAGTTTGCGCTCAGCAGACCTGAAATTTGCTTAGTGCCGGAAAAAATGATGGGGAACATTGACGATGACACTTGAAACTTTAAAAAATCACTCACTATTATGGCATAGTAATGGTCTGTACTAAACTGTAAAGTAGTCTTAACGGGGCTCTCTTTCTTCTCTGTCCTCTTTCAGATCGCTCAGGCATCGAGAACATTAACTCCGTGGAGCTGCTTCAGGAGTCTCTGATCAGAGCACTGCGTGCCCTGGTCAGCAAGAACAACCCCTGTGACGTCTCTCGCTTCACCAAGCTGCTGCTGAAGATGCCCGACCTGCGCACACTCAACAACATGCACTCAGAGAAGCTGCTGTCCTTCCGCATCGACGCATAAGAATGTCACCACTGATGACAAGAAAACCTGTCTGGACTCGTCGCTCATCTCCACCTCACAGACAGTGGTGGTTGGTCGGCTAAGGGGCGGGGCAAGTTGGGAGGGTGACGCGATCTGATTCCGCCTGCTCCCTTGCCCCCTTCAGGGACACCCGCCCGCCTCCGAGTTGACTGATGTGCGCTTCAGCCAATAACATGGCCAAGAGACAGTGACTGACAACTGATATGGGTAAGGCCAATAGACCCTTGGAGAGGAGGGAAACTAAACCCTCTACATAAATTATTTTGGGTGGAGGTTGGGGTGGTCGCAGCTCAAAACTGCCCAGAACAAGTGCCCCCTCTACACCAGCTGGTCTGAGGGGGCCAGAGACCACTAGTCGGTTGAGGTGAACCAAAAGCAGCATGGGACTTTTCTACCCCACATGTCCAGCTAGGCCTGGTTCCTTCCAAGAGGCTGCTAGATACATATTAAAACCATCTGTTCTCTGTTTTATCATGACTGTAAATAATTAGTCAAATTTATGCATTGTTGTATACTTTATTCATACTGCAAACTGAGTTTGTACAAATTTGTAAATATCTAGCTACAAACATCAATAGGCCTACTTGAAATGTTAGAAAAATGTGTATAATATATATTTTTTTGTTAAGATGAAATGCTTTAAGGTGCAAAGTTGTAAATGTGTGGGTAGAAATGTATAAAATTCCATTTTAGTGTATGCGTATGAAAAACAATATCCAGACTTTTATTTCAAAAATGTTTTATGTAAATGAAGGAATTATATATAAAAAAACATACTTACTTGAATTCCTTTGTGTGATCTTTTTCTGTCGTACCAATCTTGTTATTCTACTTCTGTCTGGGACTGGGTTGGAGAGACATCACCGAGCATTTAGAGGGCTGTGCTACGTATCAGTCAGCCACATGTCACAACACTCACTTAGGTTGCTGACAACACTAAAGTGGGAATAACAGTTCGCACTGACCAATTTTTTTATTCCACCTTTATTTAACCAGGTAAGCTAGTTGAGAACAAGTTTTCATTTACAACTGCGACCTGGCCAAGATAAAGCAAAGCAGTGTGACAGAAACAACAACACAGAGTTACACATGGAATAAACAAGCGTACAGTCAATTACACAGTAGAAAAAAAGAATGTATATACAGTGTGTGCAAATGGCACGAGGAGGTAAGGCAATAAATAGGCCATAGTAGGAAAGTAATTACAATTTAGCAGATTAAAACTGGAGTGATAGATGAGTAGATGATGGTGTGTAAGTAGTGATACTGTTGTGCAAAAGAGCAGCAAAGTAAATAAAAACAATGTGGGTAGATTGGGTGGGCTATTTGAACAGCAAGCAATGCAGGTGCTTCTACACCTGCATTGCTTGCTGTTTGGGTTTTTAGGCTGGGTTACTGTACAGCACTTTGAGATATCAGCTGATGTACGAAGGGCTATATAAATACATTTGATTTGATTTACAGATGGACTATGTACAGCTGCAGCGATCGGTTAGCTGCTCAGATAGCTGATGTTTAAAGTTAGTGAGGGAAATGTAAATCTCCAGCTTCAGCGATTTTTGCAATTAGTTCCAGTCACTGGCAGCAGAGAACTGTAAGGAAAGGTGGCCAAATGGGGTGTTGGCTTTGGGGATGACCAGTGAGATATACCTGCTGGAGCGCGTGCTACGGGTGGGTGTTGTTATCATGATCAGTGAGCTGAGATAAGGCGGAGCTTTACCTAGCATAGACTTAAAGATGACCTTTGGCGACGAATATGTAGCATGGGCCAGCCGACGAGAGCATACAGGTCGCAGTGGTGGGTGGTATAAGGCGCTTTGGTAACAAAACGGATGGCACTGTGATAGACTACATCCAATTTGCTGAGTAGAGTATTGGAAGCTATTTTGTAGATGACATCGCCAAAGTCGGGGATCAGTAGGATAGTCAATTGTACAAGGGTAAGTTTGGCGGCGTGAGTGAAGGAGGCTTGGTTGCGAAATAGAAAGCCGATTCTAGATTTGATTTTGGATTGGAGATGTTTGATATGAGTCTGGAAGGAGAGTTTACAGTCTAGCCAGACACCTAGGTATTTGTAGTTGTCCACGTATTCTAGGTCAGAACCATCCAGAGTAGTGATGCTAGTCGGGGGGGCGGATGCGGGCAGTGAACGGTTGAAAAACATGCATTTCGTTTTGCTAGCGTTTAAGAGCAGTTGGAGGCCACGGAAGGAGTGATGTATGGCATTGAAGCTCGTTTGAAGGTTAGTTAACACAGTGTCCAAAGAAGGGCCAGATGTATACAGAATGGTGTCATCTGCGTAGAGGTGGATCAGGGAATCACCCGTAGCAAGAGCGACATCGTTGATACATACAGAGAAAAGAGTCGGCCCGAGATTTGAACCCTGTGGTACCCCCATAGAGACTGCCAGAGGTCCGGACAACAGGCCCTCCGATTTTACACACTGAACTCTGTCTGCGAAGTAGTTGGTGAACCAAGCGAGGCAGTCATTTGAGAAACCAAGGCTACTGAGTCTGCCGATAAGAATACAGTGATTGACAGAGTCGAAAGCCTTGGCCAGGTCGATGAAAACGGCTGCACAGTACTGTCTTGTATCGATGGGGGTTAGGATATCGTTTAGTACCTTGAGCGTGGCTGAGGTGCACCCGTGACCAGCTCTGGTAATTTAACAGACTGGTAATAGGGGTTTCAACAATGGTGGCGGATCATTTTAGAAAGAGAGGGTCCAGATTGTCTAGAACAGCTGATTTGTACAGGTCCAGGTTTTGCAGCTCTTTCAGAACATCTGCGATCTGGGTTTGGATGAAGGAGAAGCTGGGGAGGCTCGGGCAAGTAGCTGCGAGGGGTGCGGAGCTGTTGGCCAGGGTTGGGGTAGCCAGGAGGAAAGCATGGCCAGCCGTAGAGAAATGCTTATTGAAATGTTCGATTATCATGGATTTCTCGGTGGTGACCGTGACGCCTAGCCTCAGTGCAGTGGGCAGCTGGGAGGAGGTGCTCTTGTTCTCCATGGACTTTACAGTGTCCCAATGTGACCAAGGCTGCACATTTTCTTGGATTAGGTCTTAGTTATGGAATCCATTTATAGTTTGAGTAACCCAGTCCATGTTGACCATGAGATGAACTTATTTGAAAGGACATGCTGACAGTAATAATAGCCCCTTCAATAGTAACAGATTATTGTTGTAGCTCATGGTCTTGTCTATAATTCTTGAAGGGTAGTGGGGTATTTTCAGTTGAGTGGCGCAGCGGTCTAAGGCACAACATCTCAGAACAAGAGGTGTCACTACAGTCCCTGGTTCGAATTCAGGCTGTATCATATCCGGCCGTGATTGGGAGTTCCATAGGGCGGCGCACAATTGGCCCAGCATCACTGGGGTAGACCGTCATTGTAAATATGAACTTGTTCTTAACTGTTATGCTTAGTTAAATAAAGGTTAAATAATATATATATATATATATATATATATATATATATATATATATATATATATATATATATATATTTTTTAACTGACCATGTGAGTGTCAGCTCTGAGTGACAGTGTAGAGCCAAAAAGTATGTTCTCTTCAGAAAACCAAAATGTAATCTACTTTCATAGAACACAATACAAGCAGGTATTTATTTTACCTTTATTTTACTAGGCAAGTCAGTTAAGAACAAATTTTTATTTTCAATGACGGCCCATTTATAAAACCACTCAAAATATTTCTCATGTTTCTGTTTTGTTTTGATGAACAACATTTAAAAAGTTTAAAAAGTAAGACGATGATTTGGTTTGCAAAAGTCAATGAAATACAGTCCTGGAGACAAATTTTAGGTTAGGAATTGTATAATGTAATAAATATGTATGGGTATGAATATTTCCATGGACGCAGGGTTCTTAATTAATGGGAGCAATTTGTAATTTACTGTATGCATTTGTGCATTTGGAAAGTAGTCAAACCCCTTGACTTTTTCCACATTTTTGTTACAGCCTTATTCAAAAATGGATTAAATAGGGTTTTTTCTTCATCAAACTACACACAATACCCCGAAACGACAAAGCAAAAACAGGTTTTTAGAGATTTTTTGCAAATGTATGAAACTGAAATATCACATTTACATAAGTATTCAGACGCTTTACTCAGTACTTTGTTGAAGCACCTTTGGCAGCGATTAAAGCCTCAAGTCTTCTTGGGTATGATGCTACATGCTTGGCACACCTGTATTTAGGGATTATCTCCCATTATTCTCTGAAGATCCTCTGAAGCTCTGTCAGGTTGGATGGGGATCATTACTGCACAGCTATTTTCAGGTCTCTCCAGAGATGGTGGATTGGGTTCAAGTCCGGGCTCCGGCTGGGTCACTCAAGGACATTCAGAGACTTGTCCCAAAGCCACCCCTGTGTTGTCTTGGTTGAGGGCTTAGGGTCGTTGTCCTGTTGTAAGCACTCTGGAGAATGTTTTCATCTGTACTTTGCTCCGTTCATCTTTCCCTCGATCCTGACTAGTCTCCTAGTCCCTGCCGCTGAAAAATATCCCCACAGCATGATGCTGCCACCACCATTCTTCACCGTAGGGATGGTGCCATGTTTTCTCCAGATGTGACGCTTGGTATTAAGGCCAAAGAGTTCAATCTTGGTTTCATCAGACCAGAGAATCTATCCTCATGGTCTGAGTCCTTTAGGTGCCTTTTGGCAAACTCCAAGCAGGCTGTCTTTTACTGAGGAGTGGCTTACATCTGGCCACTTTTACCATAATGGCCTGATTGGTGGAGTGCTGCAGAGATGCTTGTCCTTCTGGAAGGTTCTCCCATCTACCACAGGGGAACTCTGATGCTCTGTCAGAGTGACCATCGGGTTCTTGGTCACCTCCCTGACCATGGCCCTTCTCCCCGATTGCTCCGTTTGTCCTGGCGGCCAGCTCTAGGAAGAGTCTGTTGTTCCAAATTTCTTCCATTTAAGAATGATGGAGGCCAGTGTGTTTTTGGGGACCTATTATGATGGAGAAACATTTTGGTACCCTTCCACCGATCTGTGCCTCGACACAATCCTGTCTCAGAGCTCTACGGACAATTCCTTCGACCTCATGGCTTGGTTTTTGCTCTGACATATACTGTCAACTGTGGGACTTTATATAGACAGGTGTGTGACTTTCCAAATCATGTCAAATCAACTGAATTTTACCACAGGTGTACTCCAATCAAGTTGGAGAAACATCAAGGATGATCAATGTAAACAGTTGAAGTCGGAAGTTTACATACACTGAGGTTGGAGTCATTAAAACTTGTTTTTCAACCATTACACAAATGTCTTGTTAACAAACTGTAGTTTTGGCAAGTTAGTTAGGATATCTACTTTGTGAATGACACAAGTAATTTTTCCACCATTTGTTTACAAACAGATTATTTCACATATAATTCACTGTATCACAATTCCAGTGGGTCAGAAGTTTACATACTCTAAGTTGACTGTGCCTTTAAACAGCTCCAGAAAATGTCATGGCTTTAGAAGCTTCTGATAGGCTAATTGATATAATTGGAGTCAATTGGAGGTGTACCTGTGCACGTTTTGCAAGGCCTACCTTCAAACTCAGTGCCTCTTTGCTTGACATCATGGGAAAATCTAAAGAAATAAGCCAAAACCTCAGAAGAAAAATTGTAGACCTCCACAAGTGTGTTTCATCCTTGGGGGCAATTTCCAAACACCTGAAGGTACCACGTTCACCTGTACAAACAATAGTACGCAAGTATAAACACCATATGACCACGCAGCCGTCATACTGCTCAGGAAGGAGACGCGTTCTGTCTCCTAAAGATGAACGTACTATGGTGCAAAAAGTGCAAATTAATCCCAGAACAACAGCAAAGGACCTTGTGAAGATTCTTGAGGAAACACGTACAAAAGTATCTATATCCACAGTAAAACTAGTCCTATTTCGACATAACCTGAAAGGACGCTCAGCAAGGAAGATGCCACTGCTCTAAAACCACCATAGAGAAGCCAGACTACGGTTTGCAACTGCACATGGGGACAAATATTGTACTTTTTAGAGAAATGTCCTCTGGTCTGATGTAACAAAAATAGAACTGTTTGGTCATAATGACCATCGTGAAGCACGGGGGTGGCAGCATCATGTTGTGGGGGTGCAGTGCTGCAGGAGGGACTGGTGCACTTCACAAAATAGATGGCATCATGAGGTAGGAAAATTGTGTGGATATATTGGAGCAACATCCAAGACATCAAACAGGAAGTTAAAGCTTGGTCGCAAATGGGTCTTCCAAATGGACAATGATCCCAAGCATACTTCCAAAGATGTGGCAAAATGGCTTAAGGACAAAAAAGTCAAGGTATTGGAGTGGCCATCACAAAGCCCTGACACCAATACTATAGAAAATGTGTCTCTAGAACTGAAAAGGTGTTTGCGAGCAAGGTCTACAAACCTGACTCAGTTACACCAGCTCTGTCAGGAGAAATGGGCCAAAAATTCACCCAACTTATTGTGGGAAGCTTGTGGAAGGCTACCTGAAACATTTGACCCAAGTTAAACAATTTAAAGGAAATGCTACCAAATACTAATCGAGTGTATGTAAACTTCTGACCCACTGGGAATGTGATGAAAGAAATAAAAGCTGAAATAAATCTCTCTATTATTCTGACATTTCACATTCTTAAAATAAAGTGGTGATGCTAACTGACCTAAGACAGGGAATTTTTACTCTGATTAAATGTCAGGAATTGTGAAAAACTGAGTTTAAGTGTATTTGGCTAAGGTGTATGTAAACTTCCGACTTCAACTGTACCTGAGTTTCATTTTGAGTCTCATAGCAAATGGTCTGAATACCTACATAAATAAGGTGCACACTGGATATCTGTTTTTGCTTTGTCATTATTGGGTGTTGTGTGTGTAGATTGATGTTTTTGTTTATCCATTTTAGAATAAGGCTGAAACGTAACAAAATGTGGAAAAAGCCAAGGGGTCTGAATACTTTCTGAATGCACTATAACATAAACAACAAGCAATTGTCTGTGTAAAACTGTCCTAGAGAAAGCTAGGGAGCTCCCAGTCATTAGAAACAGGGGACAAAAACAAAGTAGGACTGATCCTGTTTGATGAGACTACTGTATGACATTGAAGACAGAAAAACATGATCCCTTTCACTTGCGTCCACAGTGGAGTGGAATCTGATCTATGAAGAGAATTATCAAACCACCCTACCCCTCAACCGCAAAGAGAGGAGAATGTAACCTAATAGCTGCAGAAGCTGCTGCCTCATGGATCAGAATTGGGTCAAACGGTCCGCATAACCAACTTTTCACAGCTCCGACATTGGCCCCGCCTGCTGCATCCCAGGGAGCAAATTGAAATGCAGCTGGTGAGGAGCAGTGTTGGAAAACGTACCCAATTGTCATACGAGTAAAAGTAAAGATACCTTAATAGAAAATGACTCAATTAAACGTATCAATAATTTCAAATTCCTTCTATTAAGCAAGCCAGGCGGCACCCTTTTCTTGTTTTTTAAATTTACAGATAGCCAGGGGCTATCTTCAACACAGACATCATTTACAAATTAAGCATTTGTGCTTAGTGAGTCCACCAGATCAAAGACAGTAGGGATGACCAGGGATGTTCTCTTGATAAGTGTGTGAATTGAACCTTTTTCATGTCCTGCTAAGCATTCAAAATGTAAGTCCTTTTGGGTGTCAGGGAAAATGTATGGATTAAAATGACTTAAATGTAAATGTAAAAAGTACAATATTTGCATTAGGAATGTGGTGAAGTACAAGCTGACAAAAAATATAAATAATAAAGTACATATACCCCAAAAACAACTGAAGTATTTTTATACCACTGGTGAGGAGTGAAGCATGACGCAGGGAGGGTAACTGTGACCGTATGAAAAGTGAGAGGGAGAGCAGGCTCTCAAGTGCCAAGTAGCGCCAACAAAGGGCCTGTCTTTTCAAGAATATGAGTGCAAGTTTTGTAAACAGCTTATATTTTAAGTTACAAAGGCAGGTGGAAAGAAATTTAACACATTGCTTGTGGAAGCCATTGAAGACCCATCTTAGATAGGCTATTTCTCTTCAGGCTTTTGACAGCCTTCGGGGTTGACTTTGTCAAGAACCACAGGCTCAATCTGTCAACCCATAGATTATCTAACCAGCCTTCAGTTAGCAACATAATTCACAGAGGCCCAGCCACAGGATCTATGCAGTGCACATAGTTACTACACTCTAGTGGTGAAATTGTGAAAAAAGACACAAACAAGATATCTTACAGGGGTGCTGATGACTAAAAGAGCCTAAACTTTGATCACGAAATAAAAGATGCACTCTACATCACAACATGGTTGATTTATTTTTAAGACTATAGAGTAGTGCACAACTTTCACCTTTTCTTTGTCTAAATATTATGAAAAACAAATGAACAAAAGTTAACCGAAAATGTTTTATTTATTTACATGTGAGTAGTAATATCTTACAACAATACATAGACAAGACAACAGATATATCTAGAAGACAAAACAGAGCAACATTAGAAAGGGCCATGAGATATTTACTTGGGATGTGCAGCTCCCTAGTAAATTCGAGAACCCATGTATCTAGATACGCAGTGGTTCCCAAATGTTTTAAAGTCCCGTACCCCTTCAAATATTCAACCTCAAGCTGTGTACACCTTCTAGCACACGGGTCAGCGCACTCTTACATTTTGTTTTTGCCACACACACACACACACTATAAGATACATTTATTTAACATAAGAACGAGTGAGTTTTTGTCACAACCCGGCTCGTGGGAAGTGACAAAGAGCTCTTAAGAACCAGGGCACAAATAATAATCAATAATTTTGCTCTTTATTTAGACATCTGACATATAAAACTTGAATTGTTCATCGAAAATTGAGAATAGCCCCCACAGGTTAATGAGAAGGGTGTGCTTGAAAGGATGCACATAACTCTGCAATGTTGGGTTGTATTGGAGAGTCTCAGTCTAAAATCATTTTCCACACAGTCTGTGCCTGTATTTAGTTGTCATGCTAGTGAGGGCCGAGAATCCACTCTCACATAGGTATGTGGTTGCAAAGGGCATCAGTGTCTTAATAGCACGATTTGCTAAGGCAGGATACTCTGAGCACAGCCCAATCCTGAAATCTGGCAGTGGCTTCTGATGAAATAAAATTTTCACAGAATTGTTTGTTGCAATTTCGATGAGGCTCTCTTGTTCAGATATTGGTAAGTGGACTGGAGGCAGGGCATGAAAGGGATAATGAATCCAGTTGTTTGTGTCATCCATTTCGGGAAAGCACCTGCGTAATGGCGCACCCAACTCACTCAGGTGCTTCGCTATATCACATTTGCCATTGTTCGTGAGCTTGAGTTAATTTGCACACAAAAAATCATACAACGGTGGAAAGACCTGTGTGTTGTCCTTGTTCACACAGACAGAATTGCGCCAACTTCTTAACCCTTGTGTAGTCTTACCATTCTGTATACTCCCCCCTTATCCTAAGGGTCATTTTTTTACCCACCTTCACTAAACCCCTAAAATAAAGCGGCTTAATTTAATTTTAAACCCCAAATCTATTTTACACGAAGAAACAAGTGGGCATTCATCACAAAATTTGGGAATATCTGGGGTTTCCCTCTTCTCAATGCAAAGATTGCATTTAATCAGTGGACACCACTCGTTTTTATTACAACACACCTGCCATAATCGTTTAATATTCTAAAGTAGAGATGTATTATTCATTATTGCTAAAGGTACTTCATATGTGTAAACATTTGTTTTGCAAGAGATAGCACTTGTATAGCCTATGAAAATAGATGTGCAGAAAGTAATTCTGAATGCATTTTATTGAAGGGAAACAATAACAGTCTTGAACGTTTTTGGCAACACAGTGATACATTCTTATAAACTGTACAATGAGGAATTCAACTACAAAATACTAGTCTTCTCCCATTTTTTAAAACCATTGCACCCACCCACAAGGTGCGTAAACAATAAATAAGAATAAAATAAGATAATAGGGTTGATCATGTTCCATATCAAAGGCATTGTTTGAGGACACATCAATGTTATGGAAGATGACCAGGGGCCTCCTGCAGCCGTAAGTTCCAATCACATTGTCCAGGTTGTCCACACTTCCTTTGTGGTTCTAGTCCAGGATGATGGCTGGCTTCCTTTCCTCACGATCACTGATCTCAGTCGTTTTGTGCAGTGTGCTCAGGAGGACCACAATCTTGTTCCTCTTTGGGAGATAAGAAACTAGTGGTGGTGGGGGTGAAGGCAAACTTTGATGAGAAGGCCTCTCTGCCCCTTGTTGCGAGGAGTGCAGGGGGGAGCTCAGGCTTGTTCTTTTTAACTGTGCCAATCATGGTGATCTTCCTCTTCAAGAGCTGCTGGCCGAGTTCATAAGAGGTGAAGAAATTGTCACACGTGACATTGTACCCCCTCAGTCCGTCTGTCATATCAAGCACAACCCACATCCCCTGGTTCTTCTCCGGGCCTCCACTGGTCAGTTTCCCTGCGTAGACTTGCATCTTCCAAGCATAGCTGGATTGTGCGTCACAGGCCACCCATATCTTGATGCCATACTTTGCTGGCTTGCTGGGCATATATTGCCGGAAAGGACAGCGACCTTTTTTTGTTGTTTTTTAAATTTATTTTAACCCCTTTTCTCCCCAATTTCGTGGTATCCAATTGTTGTAGTAGCTACCATCTTGTCTCATCGCTACAACTCCCGTACGGGCTCGGGAGAGGCGAAGGTTGAAAGTCATGCGTCCTCCGATACACAACCCAACCAAGCCGCACTGCTTCTTAACACAGTGCGCATCCAACCCGGAAGCCAGCCGCACCAATGCGCCGGAGGAAACACTGTGCACCTGGCCACCTTGGCTAGCGCACTGCGCCCAGCCCGCCACAGGAGTCGCTGGTGCGCGATGAGACAAGGACACCCCTACCGACCAAGCCCTCCCTAACCCGGGCGACACTAGGCCAATGGTGCGTCGCCCCACAGACCTCCCGGTCGCGGCCGGTTACGACAGAGCCTGGGCGCGAACCCAGGGACTCTGATGGCACAGCTGGCGCTGCAGTACAGCACCCTTAACCACCTCTGAATGGAACCAGTTGTTCATCCACTATTACTTCAGGCCCAGGGTTGTAGAGGTATGGCAGATGCTCAAACCACTTCTCCCAGACTTCTCTTATGGCTGCCAATTTGTTTATCACACGTCTTGACTCAGTTATCAAAATCATAGCATTCTTGAGAAAGTGTGAAAGACTTTCAGTGGCATCGTGACACAGAAAATCACTCTTCCATTCCCTGCATCCCAGAGACTACACGTAGCCTTGCCTCGGGACCTATACACACCCACTAAGATTAGCTGCCCTATGTAGGCACGCAGGTCAATCTCATCCATCCTTTTCCAGTTGTCTCCCTTTTACAGAAACCCTCCAAATTTTGCATCTCCAGGAGTATTTTTTTTAAATGGCTGGTGTGATGAACATGTAGAATGTTGAGGCGATGTCCTGGGCATGGGTAACTGCATGTCTTGTGGGCCCTGGGGTCATCCTTGACATTTTGTGTTGCCATCCTGCACTGGTTGTCAAATGGTGACAAGGACCATGTTATTTTGCTGTTCTTTGACAAAATGTATCTTTCAATTTGGCAGATTTCTTCTTCATCTGAAGATGTTGCATCGTGCTTTGGGTTGCATTCTTCCCCATCTTCCTCAGATACCACCTCTTCTAAATCATTGTACTCTTGCTCATCCTGGACATCTGAAAAAAAATCTGATCTACGACCTGTTGGGCACTGAAACGTACACTCATGGCTTCAGTAAAGAGATAACTCATCTGCAGCACCTTTACAGACTGACTGCATTCCCCATTAGTAAACAGTGCTGTCAAGAAATGTTTATTATGTCCGAAATGGTTTTTATTTTGTCTGTGAACATGTGTGGGGTAATGGAGGGGAGATGCTGCACATGCACAAGAAAGTTTTCGTTTTGTCTGAGTTCAATAAGTAACACAAATAATCTACATTTCTCATTGTGTGTGTGTGTGTGTGTGTGTCTGTCTTTGTGGGGTGTAAATGATTTTATAACTGCCGGGTCAAAAATGACCCTAAGACAATCTTTGTACCCTGGTGGTGAACAGCTTTCATGGAAATATGAACAAAGGTGATGTTTCACTTTTACTAATGTTGGGGTCACTCTAGGAAAAGTCAAGTTGAAAAAATATCAAGGGAGGTTCTCTGCTGTCGAACATAGTGGCGGGTCATTTTTTACCCTTAAGACAACACAAGGGTTAACCATAGCCTCAATTGTGTCCCGCACATTGAATATAGCTGCGGATAGTCCCTGTAATCCTAGATTCAGATCATTCAGGCGAGAAAAAACATCACCCAGATAGGCCAGTCATGTGAGAAACGTCATCATCATGCAAGCGGTCAGACAAGTGAAAATTATAGTCAATAAAGAAAACTTTAAGATCGTCTCTCAAATTTAAAAAAAGTGTCAATACTTTGCCCCTTGATAACCAGCGCACTTCTTCTGTATGTTGTAAAAGCGTTACATGGTCGCTGCCCATGTCATTGCATAGTGCAGAAAACACGAGTTCAGGAGCCTTGCTTTAACAAAGTTAACCATTTTCACTGTAGTGTCCAAAACGTATTTCAAGCTGTCAGGCATTCCTTTGTCAGAAAGAGCCTCTCGGTGGATGCTGCAGTGTACCCAAGTGTAGTCGGGAGCAACTGCTTGCACACACGTTACCATTCGAATATGTCTCCCTGTCATGGCTTTTGCGCCATCAGTACAGATACCAACACATCTTGACCACCAAAGTCCATTTGATGTCACAAAGCTGTCCAGCACTTAAAATAAATCCTCATCTCCTGTTGTCCTGGTTTCCAGTGGTTTGCAGAAGAGTAGGTCTTCCTTAATTGACCCCCATAAACGTAATGGACATATACCAGGATCTGTGCCAGGCCCGCCATGTCTGTTGACTAATCCAGCTGTAACGCATAGAATTCACTGGCTTGTATGCGAAGCAGAAATTTTTCAAAACATCTCCTGCCATGTCACTGATGCATCGCGAAACAGTGTTTGATGAAGGCATTGTCTGTATAGTTTTTTGGGCCTTTTCCCCCAGCCATATCCACAGCAGCAGAAAGAAGTCCTCCACAATAGTATGGGGCTTGCCTGTCCTAGCCACTCGGTAGCTCACCAAATAAGACGCCTCTAGCCCCTTCTTATTAATGGTATCTGCTGCTTTTATACATGTCTTACTACTCAAAAGTTGTCTTAACTCTCGCTCAAAAAACTCCCATGGCTGATTTTACAAATTGGCATGTTTTGTTTCTAAATGTCAACAGTGAAGGTTTCATAGGGTAGTGAGATAGTACTTTTGCACACACACACACAACACACTGTGGTTGAAGAAAGGCACTGCTCTAAATATAAGTGAACCACAAATCAATGTAGTGCTCATCATATTTGCGCCTCTTCGATGGTCCAACGTCCCTGTCTGTTGTTCAGTGCTTTCCCGGGTAAGGGGGCAGTAGTTCTTCGGCTGCATCAGATTCACATCTGTCAGTGTCCATGCTAGCTGGGCTAACAACAAATGTAGAATCACTGATGGTAGCATTGGATGTGCTCGTGGAAGCAGAACAACTTGTGTTGTCAACAGGTGCAGGTGTAGTACTGCTGGTAGTAGCAGTACTACCAGTAGAGCTAGTATGTGTCTATGTATGCGGGCCTTACTTCTTTAACCATTTATCAATATTTGAGCAATTGGAATGAGCAGCAGATACGTTTGGCTACATACGGACAGTTAGTGGAATTCCCACGAGAGCGTAACGGTTAATGTGATTGGATGTTAATTATTTGACTGGGCTACCTGTATTTGACATTGTGTTGTTATTTCGCTGAGTAGTAGACTGTTTCATTTTATTTTTGGCAGTGAAACGAGGCTACTCAGGTGAGAGAAAAACCTCACCCAAATGTATAGCCCCATTGGAAAATATAAATAGATTGTTTGAAAACGCTTAGAATTGAATATATATATATATATATTTACATTTACATTTAAGTCATTTAGCAGACGCTCTTATATATATATATATATTTTTTTTAAAGATGTGATTGACATTTTAAAAAATGAATTAAACATTTTTATTTGGCGAACCCCCAATGGCATTGTGCTTACCCCAGTTTAGGAATACCTGGATTATGGAAATTAATTGATGGGATTCAGTTCTATACAGTATTTCCGTTGTTGTTGCATAAACACATTCGATTTTCCATTTTAAAGTCATATCTGATGATGATTGGAGCGCAGGAGCTGGGCCTCTGAGCTGACTTCTATAAACCGAGAGGCCCTCTGTTAGTGTCTGTGTGTCAATGGTATAGGCACATGAGCTGAGCCATAATAGGGCAGACATCTACCAACCCACTATCATCAGACTATTATCTGCAATCACCATTACCCACTCATTAACTTGTCATTTCGTCAGATAAAACACGTTGAGCTTGTACTTCATCAATAATTATCTTTACAAATTAGTATGGCATTTAATATAATGGCAATTATTATATCATGCAACGTTGGATTTTATCCTACTCAAAAGGAAATGGTTTAGACCATTTTGAATTTTCTGGAGCGCTTATCCTGCGCTCTGACCAATGAATGTGACCATGCGCATCCTTAATGAAATGACCCTGTTCATGTATAAATGACCAAATACACTGATTGGGTAGTTTTTCTTTAAACAAACTATTTATTATGGGGACCCGAACAATCTAAATAAAATCAGAATGATTGAAAACCCCACCCAGCAGGTCGATGCGAGTTGTGTGCACTCCGGTAGACTACGCAACCCCAGTAAAAAGACAATTCTACAGCGCATTTGGTAACAATGACCCGGCAAATTGCATTGGTTGTCACTCAACTAATAAGAACCTACGACATGACACGGAGAAAGCCATTTTCAAAGCCTCTGAACCTTGAAGGTGCCGCGGTGAGGTCCGAACAGCCCATTAAGAACATGGAGAGGCCAACTTCTAGTCAGCGCAAGCAGCTGTGTCTACCTGACAGTCCTATGCAGTTATACGCATAAAAGTTCAATAGCCTACTGAACTGAAGGAAGGGACTCATCAACTCAGTCACAACACATAGGAGGTATTTTTGGAATAAAACAATGAGTGAAAAACTTTAGTGAACTGGCGATTGTAACGTTTGAAATTGGTTTTCTGACCGATGCATGCTAAATTTGGATTGGGGTCCTGCAGAACCATGCACTAGCATCTTAAACATTTGAACCAGGATCAATGCATATTAAATTGTTACATTCCTAATATTTACATATTAGAGGTAAGGGTGCCCCTTTGGTGACCATGGAGAGAAACAGCCACTTCCTCTGTGTCAACTAGAGAGAAGATGGTCAGACGTACGGACTGGAGGAGAGGAACTCCAGCCACTCTGTCAGAGAGGGGGTCTTCTGGGGAGGCTGCAAATTCAAACATACATGTCTCACATTATAACGGAACAGAATGTACAAATCAACATCACTTACATGGTTGTTTGTAGCTGTGGATTAGAAAATAAATAAAAAAGAATACCCCAGAGGGTAAATAACTTCAAGAACTAAATAATTCATGTTTAAGCGTAGATAATAACTTGAAGAACAAGGGCAGTGCTCCATCTTTGCTAAATAAAGTTTTTCCTAATACCATTTCAATGGGACTCAAATGGGCCTCAATACATCAATAAACAAGTAATGGCGATGAATGTTTTACCTGTAGGACAGAGTTGTCGACCAGTTTGCCGTCCCTGCGTACAGAGATGAGTGTAGCTGTGCCTCCGGAAGGGTAGCCCTCCTCCACCTCCAGGTTGCACACCCTAGAGGCAGTCTTCAGGAACACTAGCAGTCTCTGGCCTGGACGCCAGTCTATAGCAAACCTACACACAGGGGAAATTGTCACAATGTCAAAAACAGGTGTTTAAGAACGCAAGCAGATTGGACGTTAGACAACTTCATGTGTCATTGTGCTTGAAATATGAAAAAAGTCCACAGATATGAATAACCTCTCACACAGCGTAATTCTTGCTTAGAAGTGTTGGGAGTATAAGCAACGTTATGAACATAAACAGTGTTCTCGTGTGATTGAGAATGCACGGGAAAGGTACTCAATATTTGCTGACAACTCCTACTCACCTTCAGTAGAACTGAGTAGTTCAGATGTAATATTGTGAAGATATACTATCGGGGGTCATTAAAAACATTGTCTTTGATGGGTTCTCAGCTGAGCTAGTTATGGTTTTTGAGTGCTACTCCGCATGTTTTCGTTTGTAGAAATCTCTGTTGATCTGATCGACTGTATACAACTGTTTTACATTGGTTCTTGTAAGTGTGTGTGTCTCAATGATCCCTCTCCAAAAGAGAGGCAGTGGGATATAGTCAGACGGCTGCTTTCAATGCTTTAGATCACATGGTAAGGCAATTCAAACAGTTACAGGATTCAGTCTCAGAAAGAAACATCATTCTACTTCATCATTGAAGATCAAGGTTCTCACTTCTATCATCGCTGACTGATCTTTGTAGGCACTGTGTGTGTGTGTGTGTGTGTGTGTGTGTGTGTGTGTGTGTGTGTGTGTGTGTGTGTGTGTGTGTGTGTGTGTGTGTGTGTGTGTGTGTGTGTGTGTGTGTACCTGGAGTGTAGGGCCTGGATCTCAGCCAGCATCTCTCCCTGGCTGATGTAGCACTGCATGACCTCCAGCAGGGCAGCACTGAGGTGAGAAAGGCGACTCTTCATGGACTCCACTAACAGCCCTGTAGTACCCTGATACACCTTGAGAGAGGGACGGGGGACAAAGTGGGGGTTGTGACTAATGGCGTCAAAATGTTGTTCTTTTCTCAATAGGTGCCAAAAACTGAGAAATATTGTATCGATATCTTACTTGGCTACATCTAACAATGATTCCCATCTAGGAGACAGGGCCAGGTAAGTGGCTCAGAGGGAGCTAAAGAGAAGAGTTGTAGGAACTAGGATGGAACCGGACAAGGAGCTATGGAAAAGAGCTGTAGGGACCGGAAACCAAACCAGGATTGTATTCATTACTCACTCACTGTAGCAAAACGTTTTACAACGAAAACCGATTACTCTAAGCGGAACACTTTTTGCAACTTAAACAAGAGTTTTTATTGGACAAATTCAGGAAGGTCCCTCCACATTTTGTTTGCTAGCGTTTGGTTCATAGTGAATAACACCCAGGTCGGAAGTCAGCTGTGTTGTTTACCTGGAGGTGGAAGTGGTCATCAGGGCTCCAAGTGACAGTCAGTCTGAGAGGCTCCAGCTGGCCAGAGGAGGAGGATCCACAGGAGCAGGGCCTCAGTTCCACACACAGCTCCGAGGACCCCACTGACAACAGCCTACACTGCATCACCCCTTGTGTCTCCTCCACATAGCCCTGCAGGCTAGGGAAGGGAGACAACAGGGGACAGAGGTGAGTATGGACTAGAGCAGGGCAGTCAGGTGCCCATCCTAATTTGGAATTACCAAGGGTCTAGGTTAGGGATTCTGGGTTGATTTTAGACTGGGCAAATTTTCATCTCTCTCACGTTCATTATGAAATGGTAAATTGAATGAGAGTTCTAATACCTGAGTCAACAACATGGAAGTGTGGTAGCTCAAGACTAAAGTCAGGGAAAATTAGTGGTGGTAGAGTAGAAATAGGACACGTCTCTGCAAGGATGTATGATTGGTGGATAGAGCTGCTAGTTACTCACACATCTCTCAGGTGCTGCCAGTCAGCCGAGCGGGCCAGTGTGGCGTCTGTCTCCACCCTCAGCTGGGCCAGCTGCACCTCACATACACGCAAGGCATTGTGGGCCGCCTTGAGGGACTCCCCCATCTGCAGGCTGAGATCTTTCTATGGGAGAGATGTGGAAAGACATTACACATCCAAAACATGGCACAGGACTATACAAAGTAACCATATGAAAGACCACATCCATCAAATGCCTGCAAATTGTGAGGACTGTTGCTCTCTTTTTTTAAAATGTGGAAAGTCACTGTACAGACTAAAGTGTGTGTGTGTGTGTGTGTGTGTGTCCATGAGTGTGCATCATGAGTGTGTGTGTGTGTATACCTTCTTCTCTAGTGCTATGACCAGGTTTGTCAGTCTGTCCCGTTTGTGGTGCAGTTTGTCCATCCTGTCCTGTAAGGTGCTAATAAGGGTCTCCACCTCCTGGACTCCCTCTTTATATTCACTCTTCAGGACCTTCCAGCGTCTGTGAGCATCGTTGCCTGAACACAGCAGACCAGTCATTTGCAAAAGTACTAAAAGTACTACACTGGGGTAGACCTGACCCCTCCGAATACTATTACAAGGAGGCCATGGAAGTAAGGATATCTTGAGTAGCATGATAGCTGATTATGTGTTGGGTGTGTCTCTGTGTGTTACCGGGGTTTGGGGGGCAGGGTTCATTAAACAGCTGGTCAGTTGTCTCCAGTCTCTCCAGAAGCTGCATCATGTCATCCAGCACAAACAACTGTCTGCACAAAATCTTCTGTTTGCTACGACTTTCCTGAACAACAACACAGATAGTACTTATAAAACGTAATTATTGCAATGCATATGTTTTCTTTGACCATCTCCAACATTTTGACGAGTTGTTTGGCCAAGCATTTCAAAGTGTCTAAAGTGGGTGAGGTGTTAACCTACTCACGGTTAGGTAGGGCACCATCAACTCCGCTTCCCCACCCTCCTGATGCTCTGCCACATCGTACAATTCCAAATGTAGATGGTCGCATCTTTCAAGTAACCTGAAAACGATGGTTCAGAGTCAAACTCCGAATTGCTATCGAACTAGCAGCTAGCTAGCTTGCTTGTCTAACCACTCACATCATCTTGACAGTTATTTTTAGGGATTTATAATTAACGTTAGGCTATTATATGAAGTCTAATTTAACGAAAGGCACGATATTGTGGCATAAGTTTGAAATACATTACATAAGAGTATTCCATTTGATAAAAATGCTTAGGCAACTTACGCTTGAACAGCCTCAGTAGCCATTTTGGTTTTCAAAATTGAGCGGCCGCCGTGCAACGTGGAATGTGATTGGATAGATTATTGTCCAATTAGATTGAAAGTAGTCCGTACGTGATGGAAAAGGGAGCGGCTTCTCTCATAGCCATAAAAGGCAACATTTATAAGGAAATCTATGTAAAAGCCTAGAAATGGTCTGATTTTTCATTTCCCAAATGTATTTATTAGCATTACAGGCTCCTGACTACTGAACTCAACAGTACTTTAGACATAAATACACACCACAGTGTTGGTCTTAAACAGGTATGATTAGTGACATTTCAATCAGGAAACTACCAAGCTAGCACATTTGGTTCCTTGGAAGCTGTGGGAATGTAAGTTTTTGGTTTCACATTGGTTCTGGGAACAAAGTCATACATTTCCTGACCGGTAAAATTGAAAGGTTTTAAATGTTGTGAGAATGTTCATTTTTAGGTTGCAGGTGGGTTCTGACACTGTTTGGAAGCAGAGTGGAAGCTATAGGTTATTTGGAGGTTTTAGAATTTCCTTAACTTTCAATAACACTGCTAGCTTAGTTTGGGTTAAATGTTTTGAACTCCAAGCACAGATAGGACACATGGAAATTATTTTGCTTAGGCATTAATTTGGGGTGGCAGGGTAGCCTAGTGGTTAGAGTGTTGGACTAGTAACAGGAAGGTTGCAAGTTCAAATCCCTGAGCTGTCGTTCTGCCCCTGAACACCCACTGTTCCTAGGCTGTCATTGAAAATAAGAATTTGTTCTTAACTGACTTGCCTAGTTAAATAAAGGTAAAATAAAAAAAATAATCATGCAAAAATGTTCTTTTTCAGTGATGCTCAAACCCATGATCTTCTGTTCTCTATCCATAGAATTAGTCCACAGCGCCACCGGGATGGAGCAAGCATGCTATGTGTGTTCTAACAGACTCCATTACAATGGAAACAAGCATTCATTAAGATCAGGTGTCGCCAATTGGTGTGCTCAGTAGACACACTATTGTTAAGTGACTGTCCCACTGGATGTCATAAGGTGAATGCACCAATTTGTAAGTCGCTCTGGATAAGAGCGTCTGCTAAATGACTTAAATGTAAATGTAAATGCAATAAGGCCGAGGATAGAGAGAGTTTTGTTGGAGCTGAGAATGGAATGTATATGTTTTAAAGAACTTCTTTTGAACGTTAATAATCTTTTCTTGTGGTTTTTATGGAAAGTGTTCTTAATGTTCTGAGAACATTCATTTCAAATAGAACTATGAGGGGAGAAGTTTATATTCCCACTTAAGAAACCTATGGTTCTCAGAACGTTATGTGCTAGCTGGGTATCTTGTGCCCAGAAAGTTGTAGGAAGGCGGTGTGCAAAATAACCATAGAACAAACATGCTCTCACCAAGCTCTAGGAAACGTATGGTTCTCAAAACGTTATGTGCTACCTGGGGATTTTTTAATAAGAGTGGGGTACTGCTAAATTCATAGACTGTAAAACAAATTGAAAAAATGTATAGGACCTTGACCTAGCCAAGTGTGTACCCATGAAACAATTATTCTATGTGTCAGAGGAAACATTTCCTCAGAAAGTAAAGAATTTTGGTAAACTCCTGCTGAGTGTCTCCAGATATAGGCTTAAGTATATTTGTTAATACCAGTGTTTGAGGTTGCTTCTAAGAAATTTCAAGAAAGTTCAATACCACTATGAATACCTCTTTGCAAATATTTGCAGAAAATGCAGATATAGTCATGGAGTTCCTAGACTCTTAATCGATATCTTTGATTGGAATTTCAAACTCTAGATCGAGGTATCTGATGTGACATGATACAGTGTTCCACTCATGGAAATATAATACATTATTCTAGTTCTGTGGTTAAATTGTATTTTTTCTGTAAAGACCACAGTGGGTGAAGAAGGCACTGGTGGAGGCACTGTATAGAGTTAAAAGACAACACAGAAAACACAAGACCGAAGCGGGTTCCGGTTTTCTCGTCTTTTAATAACACATATCTATGCTCTGTTTTGTTTACAAGGAGTTTAAAACAAGTCTTGATGAGAACTAAAGAAACCAGGCAGGCAGAAGTTGAAAGGCCAATGCCCCAGAGGTGGAGGAGGGCTGGCAGCAGAGCAGAGCCCGATAGATGGGCCTCTCGCTCTACATGTCCTCCTCCTCCAGCTCCTCCGGAGACTGACCAGCTAAACAGGTCCTTTCTTTTCAAATGAATCATTGAAAATTAAAATAAACAATTCAATCGTTTAGACATCATGCTGCTGTGAAAAGGATTCACTGGGTGTTATTGTGTTGCAGTTCACAGAGAGAGAATCCTAATGCATCCAAACACAAGAAATACAATCCTATGTCATTTGAAAAAGCAATCAGAAAATAAATCAAACAAAAAAAAGATGAAGAATTTTCAGGCTAATGAAGAACAAAAATACAACTGGATAATTAAATATTGTTTTTTGAAGAGAAAAATACTTAAGTTTATCTCTCCCCTTGAATTTTTCAATTTCATAATCTTTTCAAAACAACTTCTAACAGAGAAAACAAAATCATCTTTGGAAGAATTTAAAGTTATTTTTCTTTAATAGACTGAACTGCAGTATATGGAGATGCCGCTACCTAGTTATTTATTCATTTACTTACTTTTTATTTCAGCATTTTCAAATGTTAAACTTTTTATTTCCTTTTTTAATTTGACCTTTTACCTATTTCTTTTCTGAAGAGGTAGATCAATTATTTTTTTACAGGTTACAGGTATCGTGCCCCTTGATTCCGGAAGTGAAGACAAAGGGAGAGATGGTGGAAGAGGGGCAGAGCTAGAGGAGAACTGTGGGAGGAGGAGGGTGGGACACTGGGTCTCAGGGCCCCAAGGTGAGGGCCCATGGGGGAGCTGGTTATCCGAAGGGAACACGGAGAAATGTGGAACAGGCACAGAGTGTGGTGTATCTGCTGAGGGACAGAAGCAATTTCAGGGCCCTCGGGTTCTCATTCAAGAGAGACCGAATAACCCTGATCCACCAGAAGAGCCACAAAGGGTTTAGTTTCCCATGTATTCACTTTGTCCCAATCCTCAGTGCCCCCTTATCACTCAAACCAACATGTCCCAGGCCTTATGGGGATGCCCATAGTAAACCCAGTCACACATAGTCCTCTCCCTCCCTGCTCCTGCACCCCACTTCACCCTCTGTATTTATTTTTACAGTCCCACCAATAAGCCGGAGAGGTAAAATGAAAATAAAAAAATAAATTAAAGTGAATGAAAGAAAATACTTTAACATGCACTGTTTGCTCTTGTCTGGTTGATAAAAACAATCTTATGGCTAAGTCTTGAGGTAGCGTTCCCAGTTATGTGTGAGGTTTGTTTCATCTTTGTAGCACCCATCTATGATGTTTCGTTTAAGTGAAGACCAGAGTCTACCAATGAGGAAAAAACCATTGCGGTGTGCATCTTTGTTTCAATAATCATAGCCATCATTGAATCTGTCATCAATATGCGAAAGCTACAAGCTTTGATGGGAAGTTTCAAAAGAGTTTTGTCATATTGTTGTGGGTTTGTTTTGTAAGTGGATAATCAACAGTCCACATGCCAAATGTTGACCATGAATATAGTTTGTCAACATATCACTCAAATTGCATAAAAAAGGACTTCAGTTCAGACATGAGAGGAATTTTGTTTGTGGACACAGACAACGAGCATGGATTTCATGTTATAGTGCTTCAAAGTGTGAGGGCTGAAGAGTAAGCCACTCAGTGAACAGACCAGGTGTCATCCATTACAGATAAAACCAAATTCTTATTCTTTCTCTTTTTGAGTACAAAAACTTGTGTTTGGCACAGTTATTACTTACATCATGTAATGCGTTACATGTTAGTATTTTGTATTTATTTAGTAGCTGTTTAATAGTCCTGTGCATTAAAAAACATGATCAGAAAAAAATGTAATCAACAATTTTTCCAAACTAAAGCAACGGAAACAAATTGAAAAAAGTATATGTAATACATCTAGAAACATCTGAACAGAAGTGAGAAAACGAACACAATCGAGGCCAGCGTAAGAGAGGGTGGAGGACTCTGTAGTTCCCCTCAACTCCCCAAAATGAAACGATTTAAAAAAAGGTCCTCCTAGTCCTGTGAAGTACAGAAAAGTACAAATAAAATCCTGGTAGAAAGAGTGTGAGTAGAAGGATCTTAAACCAGGGTGGTGAAATAGTGAAAGAAGACTAGGGGGAGGAGGTTAAGTGTGTGATGTTAAGTCTACTTTGACTGGACTATGGTATACAGTTGCATTTCCAGTGACCAAACATAAATAGGCAATTCCTGTATGTCAAACAAGGGTACACTATTTGTCTGTCAGTCTCTGACATGGTAGATAAGTCCGTCCCCCGCTTTTTACAAAATATTGTCCCATCTCCTGTTACTCGTCTACGCCTCCGTTACTAAATTGCATCAAGTTTTAAAAGCCCTGGAGGTTCTCTGTCATTTCAATATTTAGTTGTTTACATTATTCAATTAGTGTAACAGTATTTAACCAGATGTCATGTCCAAATAAAGCTTGCTGAATACAAAACAAAAGATACAAAAAAAATGGCTGCAGTCTGAATAATCCAAAATAGTGTGTCTTGGTGTTTGTGAACAGAGCTCTATGGGTCGGAAAGAGACTGAAACTTCTGAGGAGCATTTGTACCCCACATGATGATGGAGTCATATGCTCGTTGCCAAGGAGACCTCTAAACATGTCAAGTCAGCTCTTGCCATGGCAAAACAAGAAGTTGCCCGTCTCTTGAAAAAAAAAATGGAAGCATAAACAGTAGAATAGACTTTCACCTGTCGATGGTAAGAAAGTATGTTTCAAAGCCGCTGGCCAGTCTACTGGATGTGTTAAATGAGTAGCTCAGGCTGTGGAAATGATGCTATCTGGCAGTGTCAATCAGTGACCTGGAAGTTTTTACTCTTCGGCTTTTCCATAATTTCTTCATCATTTTCCCTCCATAGTTATTTCAAAAAATACCAAAGTCTGGTGATCGGTTTCCTTTTACATCTTATGAACAGGTTGAATCCATTTATTTTATGCATTTTATTCAACTTCCTTGTTTTTTGCTCCCATTTTTAAAAGGTTTTTGAACACCCCTCTGTCTGTTGAAAGACCAACCGAGTCCATAGGTTCTCTTTCTACTTTTTTCTGCTTTTTTTTACACCCCACCACTTCCCCCACAAAAAATGTAACACTTAAAACCAATAAAAAAAAAACACTAACACACCCAAACACGATCACACTCACAGATCAAGATCATGAGAAATGGGGAGGGCTGAGGCTTATTGGTCAGTGCACAGAGCTAATAAATATTCACATTCAGTGTTTTCAGAGTAAGGGGACAGATCGAATGCCCTTCAGTCTTACATCAACATTTCTCTGGCACAGCACAAAAGATGGACTGCAACATGTAAGTAAACATTCTGCGCATTAAGATGATGTCATCATGAAACAGACAAGAGGGCCTAGGATACACAGTGGTCAAAGTCATATCATGGGAATTCTGCCTCAAAAACCTGTCCTGTCATGCTGTCAGTATTCTAGTTCAGCAGTAAAACAAATGATAGCTTGTATGACAAACATATATAATCATAAATAACCTTTTGACCATGTCAAAAACATAATTACCGGGACCTGATCATAACCCACACCCATGGTGTGGTATGGACCAAAATGTGCCCAGAGACCCTCTTGACTAACAGCGCCATTCCCCATTGGCCAATACTCTGATTTTAAAGACCGAATGCTCCAATCATACTTCAGAAGAGCCAGAGGCTGCCCCCAAAGCAGGCATGACAACACATGACATGGTCCTCTATCACCTGGCCATTGTTGGCTGATTTCACTTTTTCTTCTGGGGCATCACCTCTGGGTCATTCTGATTTTCAAAATAAAAGTCACACAAAAAAAC
Source organism: Oncorhynchus gorbuscha (assembly GCF_021184085.1). Taxonomy (NCBI): domain Eukaryota; kingdom Metazoa; phylum Chordata; class Actinopteri; order Salmoniformes; family Salmonidae; genus Oncorhynchus; species Oncorhynchus gorbuscha. The sequence continues at coordinate 24,853,467 of NC_060198.1, read as the reverse complement.
AGAAAAAAATAACCAAAGCAACAAGACAAAACCTAAAAAAAGTTTTTTTCTTTCCTTAAAAAAATAAAAAATATTCAGGACTATCAGCTTTATATAAAACACCAGCAAGCAAAAAAAAGAAGAAGTTAGGAATACTGAGGTAACAATACCCTGAGGTAGGTTTTTATTTTTTATTTCATTTTATCTAATCTTTTCTAGTAACGGTGAGAGCGCCCCATGCTTCTACCCCTCCTTCATTAGGTGGGGTCTGGAAGCGTCACCAGCAGGCCTTCAGCGGAGGGGAGAGAGAGCGAGAAGAAGCCATTCCCCACTAACTGTTATTACCTTTCCATCTAGAGGAAAGGACTGTGGATCAACTCACCTGACCCATGCAGTCGTGGTCCTCAAAGACCGCTGTGTGTACTGTTTTTGATTCCATCTGGTCTCCTAACTAGTTTGTGACCACAGTAAGTATGGGTTCAATCCTGCTTGGTATCAATGGATTTAGTTTTTGACGTTTTTGTAGATCCAATAAAACAAAATCCAGAACACACAGGAGATTCCAAAGAACCGGTTTTGGTCTAAATTGGGTCTGAGCATGAAAATGGCAACGAGCAAAATCAAATAAGACCTCTTGTCTGTCAGTCATTGCAGGACTGCTACATATCTGGCTCAACTGTCCACAGTATTTCTCCTTGCCCTCAATTCATTCTCCCGAGGGACCGGGTTAACTCACATATCATATATATATAATATATATAAAATATGCCGTTTCTGCGTGGGCCGCTCGCCAGCGAGCATGGCTAGCTAGTTATCGGTCGTTCTCGTCCGCGTCTCGGAGCTAAGCCTCTGCAATAGAACTGCAGGACTAGCCGCGGCCACCACGCACTTACTGATCTCTCACTGCTCTGACCACCAGACGCCTATCGGGACCTCAGGAACAAACAGTGCCTCGGAAACGAGGCAGACCTGAGTCTCGAGGCGACCCCAAAAGGCAAGGCGATCGAGGGCAGCATTTCATTACATTTCATGAAGATTCTATTTACAACCTCATATTTTATTTTTTTTCCTTCGTAGTTTTCTACGAAGGAGTCAAAGAGCAGTGTTAACAACTGCGGCCCCTCTGCTGAACTTTCATTGGCTGACGAAGGGTCACCTAATCCATGACCCCGCCCTCACTGCAATGGCTTCCCTGCACCCTCTCCCGGCTCCCGATCACTGCATTCTATTAATAATACCTCTGAATAAACATTTCTATACATATATCTTTATCTTTAAAAAAAACACCCTTAAAATATAGGACTGGCTGGAGATGGTTAAGAGCTCAGTGTGGGTTTAGTATCAAGTAGGCTGGCACATCCAAGTGTAATCAGGGAGAGTAGTCGCTCTCCATATGAGGAGAACCAAAATGCCCCCCATTGGTGTGAGAGAGACCCTCTCTGAAACACAAAAGGAGGCCTCTACCTGCCACATCCTCCAAACAACTCACCATTCCTAGTCAGTCACTCTGGCCTGGCATCTGGTCTCTGTTTTCTCTAAGTTTACTTTTCCCCTCTTTTTTTCCCCTCTCTAAACTTTGTCATCTCTCAGGCGTTTCCTCTATCCGACTCAGTTTGACTCGCATCTCTCCCTGTCTATCGCTGGGTCCATGTGTCGCTCTCTTTTATCCGTCTGTTCATCTATCCCCCGTCCGTTTTTCTGTCTGTCCGTCCGGTAAGGTCCCTCTGCCCCGTCACTTTCTCTGAGGCCGGGGCTCCTGTGCCAGTCCCTGGGAGGGCCCCATCTCAGACAAGACCGGGCCGGGGTGTGGCCCCTGGCGCTCCCCCTGGCGCTCCCCCATGCCTCCCTTCTGCTGCTGCCTGACCTGTGTAAGAATGTCCCTGATCTTCCTTTGGGCCAACTGCAAGAGAGACAACAACATATGAGTGAGCAAGTGAGGAGATGGAAGAGTACTGGAGAAACTGTTGATGGAAATGATGAGGAGAGGTTGGGGCCTCTTCAAATCTCGGTAGGTTCTATATCTATAGGCAGCTTATGAAAGAGAGTGAGGACTAGGAGATGCTCACCTGGCTTGCGTAGAAGTGGCCGATGATCTTGACAATAACCTGGTCATTCTCGTCGGGGGTCTGTTCGCGAGGGACCACCACTTCAGCTGCAGTGAGGTTCTGTAGCTCATTCACCTGAGGAATAAGAATGTTTTGTTAGTAATTTGCACTTAGTTAAAACTAACATGACTGTTTATAGCAAGTCGTGGTCCTATGCCCAGTTGTTCTAGCTCAGGAGAGGATAGCCACAAGGAATTACAGGAACAGAATTGACTGTAATAAAGGGTACAAGCTATTCCAAAAAGAGAACGGGATGGAACCTGAGAAGGACCCAGAGAAGACCCTCTACACTCACCGTCTTTCCGCCTTTCCCGATGACGCGGCCGGCAGCGGCAGCAGCTACCTTGATGTGCGTCTCCAGCTTCACTTCCTCCTTTGGCCCAAAGAAGTTTTCCTCCTTCAGTTTACCATAAATCCTGCCCTGAGCCTGAGGTGGTCGACAAAAAGTCAAACGTCAGTTTGACATCGAAAAGTAACTACACACCCTATGGCTTGACATGTGACTTCAACAGGGATTTGGAGGGGGAAAAAAGAGAGTACGAAGGAGAGGAAGAGTGTAAGGCTAAAAGTAGGATAATACAGGTTGGAGAAGAGGAAATGGATGGAGGAAGAGAAGTCAGGACAGGCAAGCAGAGACCACACACAAAGAAAGATGCAAACAACAAGAAGAGGGCTCCCAGTTCTGGACACTGATATGAACACTATGACAAACAGGGGCTGAAAAAGAGATTGTCTGATCATGCTCCCATTCTACTGTACCTTGAACTGGGCCTCAGGTGGGCCAGTTACAATGACCATTCGCATCTTGGAGTCAGGAGCCTCCGCTGGGGCAATCTGGAGGGGAAAGGATATGAAGGTCAACTTAAACCACATAGATAGACGTCTTTGGCACATGGGGATGTGCGAAACATACTTCACATGGCGCCGACCGGCAAGATGCTTAAGGAGGGCGGTCACGTGTGCTAGCGAAGCAGAGGTCCCTAGTTTGAGGCAGGTATGAGCCGAATCAGAAGGAAGTGGTACTCGCTAAGCAAGCAGCGTGACGTCCTTTACAGAGACATGATATGTACAGGTATAGGTGTCTCATAAAAGTCATTGTTTTTCTCAAATCAGTTTCAGAGCGGTGATGAAATGCACTATTTACATCCCGCTCGGTGCATTATCTTTCCTCATTGACCAATTTCCGCGTGTGAGTGAATGTCTGTGTGTACCAGTAAATCTCTCACCTTGATTGATGCTCCAGCGAAGCGGCTCAGCTGTTTTATATGCTGTCCCTTCTTGCCAATAATAGCTCCTACCGCCTGGGCCGGGATGTACACATGGACCGTCTCCTGCTCAGGGGCCTGTAGGGTGACATGAAACAGTTACAACTGTGTCACTACATGACCACAGCCCAACCAATATCTGACCCCGCTGATCTATAGAGGTTATTACCACACCACAACCCAACCCTGAGGCAGACTGAGGTCATGTTTGTGAAAGCTAGCATCAGCGTTTGCAAACACAGCTAACTCAACTAAAGCTCAATGACTGGAACCCGACGAGCTTAGATAGAAGCCTGTCCACTTACCCCAAAAGAGCCGTAGGGGGATGCAGAGTTGCCTGTTGGGGGAGGGGGCATGGAACCGGAAGGGGGGAAAAGTCCAAGCGCTCCAAGGTTCAGTCCGGGAATCAGATGAGTCTGTTGCTGGAGACAAGAAGCAGGTAAGTGCCAAAGGAACTGATCTGAGAGTGCATGATAGATTGAGTGCATGTGACAATGACTGCATGTGCGTTTCTCCCTACGAAAGTCAACAAATACAGGTGGAAACCTAAAGTGCCAGGGGCAGGAGAAAGATCTATGTGAGAGACCATTGTGTTTTCAAGAGAATTGGAGGCCAGTAACTTTATTGAGCATTGACTCACATTCATGGCGGCCATGTCATTGTCATAGGCCTCGCGCACTTTCTTCATGATCTCTGTCTCGGCCAGACAACAGGCCTCGATGGGTCCCTTCACTGTGATGGTCCTCTCTGGGTTGTACACAGTCAGGTCCTGGAGTCTTCAGACAGGAGTGGAAGGAAGGAAGAGACAGGGTGGGAGAGGTGAAAGAGAAGAATAGGAAAGAGGGAGAGGTCAGGTGGAAAAGGAGAACGATAAGAAACAGGAAGAGCAGGTAGAATGAGAAATAAGAAGCATAAAGGTGATGGGGAGAGGAGCAGAGGGAGAAAGATAACAAGGAACGTTGTTAATCAACCACAGTTGATGACTGGAGACTACAATAATGAAGAAACAAGTCAGTACATTTAGTCAGTCATTGGATATAGTCATATGTTTCCATCACACGGTGCATGATCTTTCCTAATTGACCATGGCAGCTCTACATAAACATACCCAGGGACCCGTGTGTTTCATGATGAGTGTTGATGTGTTTATGTTTTTAGATGCGTGTGACTAACGGGGAGATTGTGATCTTGGTGTCGGTGTCCTGCTCCACTTTCTTCAGGTTGCGCCCCTCCTTGCCGATCAGTCGGCCGACAAAGTTATTGTGAGCCAGGATCTTCAGGGGTACTTCTTCAGCACTTGAGAGGACAAGGAGAACACAGCATGAGATTAAACACAGAAGAAAATCAAATGTACCGTTTCCTAACTGCATGCATAAACATCCACCCATAGCACAATCGGAGATACCGTTTTTATTTATGGGAAAAGTTATGAAATAGCTGGAGGGTCACTTTAAAGTTGTCACACTGTGCAGGTTTGACAGCTGCTTCATGGACACTGCACTCACGTCTTGGTGTCCTTAGCCTCCTGTTGCATGATGTCCAGGATCAAACGGCAGGCCGAGGAGCAGCCCTCGGGGGTGGAGTGGATGCTGATTGGCTTCTCAGCTGCGCCGGCATTCTCTTTGCGATGGACGTCGATTCTAGCAGCAGGGACAGAAAACGCAGGAAAGTCCGTTTGGCCATATAGTGTTGTGTTCACAAGCAGGTGGGATGGGCACTTTTGGTTTGTTCGAATTCAAGCGAAAGCCCTTTGGGTTGTGCAATGCTCCCAGTACATTTTCATAATCACTTTCAAAGCCTTAATAACAAAGATGGGATGTAGTAAAGCTTAATTTCAGTAATGGCTTTGCTCTGTCTATTCTAGCAACAAGTCACCGGTATGGCCTGACTTGCACTCACTTGATCTGGTTCACTGGCACTGTTACTACTATATTGGTACTTACTTGCTCTGGGTTTGTTTGGTGATGTTGCGGATGGTGGCGCCCTCTTTGCCGATGATGGCCCCCACGTATTGGGTGGGCACCAGGAGTCGAAGGGGGATGTCGGCGTGCTGGTGTTTTGAGGGCATGCCTGAGCCCGGGGAACCGCCACGGGGGCCGCGGGGCCCGTAACCGGGGCGACGACTATTGTCTGGGCCGTGTTGGGAGTCGACATCCGACGTCTCATCTGGGATGTAGGAGACACGCAAGGAATTGTTCTCAAACTCGTAGCCGTTCAGCTTCTGGATAGCCCTGGGAGATACGGGTAGATGTTAGATTTCACACTTAATTATACATCGACAATATCAGCAAAACTAGAAATGGTCATTTGTAAGGATGACGAAAGAGAAGGAAAGAGTTCCCGTGGTTTGTGTCTTTTACCCATGAGGTTTTCTGAATAGCTTTCTATAATGATTATCTGTTTTTACTCCCCAAATGTTTTTTACCTGGACCTCGAAAGCCAAATGTCTCAAAACAATGCTTTTCTTAAGTGAAACCTTCTACTATGGCCAAATTCATCGGCTGCATGTGTGTAAGTTCATCTTTAATATCTTTGATCATTATTCATGATGCAGGGCAGAGCAATCACCAACTGCAGTCCTACCATCATACCACTAGAGGTCAAGCGAGTGATATACACACCCTATATACAAAAGTATGTGGACACCCCTTAAAATGAGTGGATTTCAGACACACCCGTTGCTAACAGGTGTATAAAATCAAGCACACAGCCATGCTATTGCCATAGACAAACATTGCCTGTAGAATGGCCTCACTGAAGAGCTCAGTGACTTTCAACGTGGTACCGTCATAGGATGCCACGTTTCCAACAAGTCAGTTCATCAAATTTCTGCCCCGCTTTAGCTGCCCTGGTCAACTGTAATTCTGTATTTTTTTTTATTTTACCCTTATTTTACCAGGTAAGTTGACTGAGAATACGTATTAATTTACAGTAACGACCTGGGGAATAGTTACAGGGGAGAGGAGGGGGGGTGAATGATCCAATTGTAAGCTGGGGATGATTATCTTTCTATTCTGGTTAGAGACGGTTTGCACTGTTCTGTGAAGGGAGTTGTACACAGTGTTGTACGAGATCTTCCGTTTCTTGGCAATTTCTCACATGGAATAGCCTTCATTTCGCAGAGCAAGAATAGACTGATGACTTTCAGAAGAAAGTTCTTTGTTTCTAGCCATTTTGAGCCTGTAATCAAACCCACAAATTCTGATGCTCCAGATACTCAACTAGTCTAAAGAAGGCCAGTTTTATTGCTTCTTTAAGCAGCACAACCATTTTCAGCTGTGCTAACATAATTGCAAAAGGGGTTTCTAATGATCAATTAGCCTTTTAAAATGATGCACTTGGATTAGCTAACACAACGTGTCATTGGAACACAGGAGGGATGGTTGCTGATAATGGGCCTCTGTACGCCTATGTAGATATTCCATTACAAATCAGCCGGTTCCAGCTACAATAGTCATTTACAATATTAACAATGTCTACGCTGTATTTCTGATCAATTTGATGTTGTTATAATGGACAAAAAAAAGGCTTTTCTTACAAAAACAAGGAAAATTCTAAGTGATCCCAAACTTTTGAATGGCAGTGTAATTTATCCCTATACGCTTCATTCATATGGTCCTCCATAGCTCAGTTGGCAGAGCATGGCGCTTGCATTGCCGGGATAGTGGGTTTGATTTCTGGGACCAGCCCTTTGTAAAATGTATGCACTCATGACTGTCCCTTTGGAAAAATGAGTCTGCTAAATGGCATACATTATATGGACACAAACACATCCAGATAAGCAAGGTGTGAAAGGATATGGACTGGGTACATTTGGAAGTAGAGATGAAGAAAAGATCATGCACTATGGGAGACTTACTGTCTGGCATGTTCCCGAGTTCCATATGTGACGTTGACCACCGCAGTCTCACTGTCTGTGTTCACTAAGAAAAGGAGCCAGAGTGAGAGGAGAGGAGAGGGGAGGAGAGAGAGAAAGAGAGAGGGAGGAGGGGAGATTGCATAAGTCAGAGGATATAAACCCACCTCCTTGTCAGACCCATTTCCTGAGAGTTAATGATATTGATTGACCTACGACAAAGCATGGGATATCCCATTGATCAAATCTGATTCGGACTGAGAAGCAGCGATTTACCACTGACATAAATACTTCACTCTTGCAGGGTGTCCTGTAGACTGGTATGCTCAAGCTATTTCTTAATGAGCTGCATTCACAAAGGGAGGTGCTTGGATGACAGAAGGACTCTCAGAACTCTGATCACGCCCCTTATTCATAAAGCGCCTCAGAGTAGGAGTGCTGATCTAAAATCAGTTTTGCCTAGGATCAGGACCTACCTGATTAAGATTACCTGGACAGGTAGGATCTGATCCTAGATCAGCACTCCTATTTTGAGACACTTTATGAATATGCTTTTGTTTTGTAGCTCAGATGGATAGGGAAGGCAGATCCGGTCAGGACTCGATAGAAAAGAGTGAGTGACATTGTTGTAGTGCAAAAGCATTGTGCAAAATGCAAAGAATACTGTGAATCTCCTTATCTTGCCCAGTGAGTGTGTAAAGGAAGCCTTATCATTGGATTTGTAGATCAGATGTTCAGAGCGAAGTCTGACCGGCTATGAATAGAACAGAATAACTTTATTTTTTCCCCAGAGGTAACTTCAGTATCTTACCTTGTTCGCAGTTCTCAACGGTCCCATATTGGGCCAGCAGACCATCCAGCACCTAGGGAGGGGAGAACACAATTTCATTATAGTTGTGTTTCGACATTTCCACCTAAACCGAGTTTCTCCAATGTTCTCCTGTTTGTCTCACTTCCTACATCAGTGTAAAGCAGTTCCAGTCCTCAAGGGCCAAAGTGTCTGCATCATTTCAACCTCCCACTTCATTGATTAGTGTTACTGACTGGAGAGAGACACTTCCCTGGTCTAAATCAGACACTGATGTCCTGTGTGGCTCAGTTGGTAGAGCATGGTGCTTGCAATGCCATGATAGTGGATTTGATTCCCGGGACCACCCATATGTATAATTTATGCACTGGTATGACGCTTGGATAAAAGGCATATCTGGCCATCCAGAAGCTTGGTTTGACTGCTCTGATGTAATGAGTTAGAATTGTGTCTTCAACATGGTTTCTTAGTCTGACATTGGGCCCATTTTTATTTTTTAACTCCTTCTGGCTCATGTTCAGGGCTATAACATGGATGGAGAAACGTTACCCTCGTGTGGCCAGCTAGGGAAGGACATACTGCGTTGCACGCGAGCACTGGCAGGATGGAGTGGAGAGCGAGAGAGAAAGCGAAAGAGCCCCCCCGCCTTAGCAGAGACATGTGGCCCGTCTTCGTCCAACTGTCAGCAGTAGCGTGCGCCGCTCAACACCCACACCATTTATTTTTAAACCTTTATTTAACTAGGCAAGTCAGTTAAGAACAAATTCTTATTTACAATGACGGCCTAGGAACAGTGAGTTAACTGACTTGTTCAGGGGCAGAACAACAGATTTTTACCTTGTCAGCTCGAGGATTCAATCTAGCAGCCTTTTGGTTACTAGCCCAATGCTCTAACCACTAGGCTACCTGCCACCCCCCAAAATAAAGCCACCCCACAATAAAGACACAAATACACATACGAACACACACAATCATGTCCGCAGCCGTAGTCAATCTAAATGCTTTTTTACTCACCTAACTCACTCACATCTCAGATGGCTACACAGAACATCATGTTCTGAACAGATTTTTTCCTCATTACTTACATTACATTTACATTTAAGTCATTTAGCAGACGCTCTTATCCAGAGCGACTTACAACCTATGTTGTAGCAGGGACTAACCTATGCTTTTCCATCTAAAACTGATTGAGAGACACTAACGGACCCATTGATACATTTTGATATGGTGAAACTATGTTATGGTCAAACCAGGGGCACTCACCTCCCACTGCAGGTGTGGAGGAATGTTTCTGATCTGAAGTTTCCTGGTCCTAAAAGAGAGTGAAAGAGAGAAATAGAGAAATACTATTTGAAAATATTAAACTCAAACATGGACATAAAACATTTACATACTTCATGCAGTCAAATGGATTTGGTCCAACTATTGCCTGGTGTGTGGGTCTACTCCTGAATGCTGATTGGTTAAAACCACATCCCAGCCGGTGTCTATTCCACAAGTTACCACCGGCTAAATCTATGATGTTAAAATGCCTATTTACTCTGTTCCATCTGACTATGCAATCCACTGTCTCATCTCCCCAGCCAGGCAATTTATAAACTTGGATCTCCACTATAAAAAGCATCTAGACATTATCTCACATTTCTTTTAGACTAACATTTAGTTTTCAACCGCGGACAAGACAGACAAGCAGGCAGCGTTTCTCAGCCAGTCGAAATCATGAATCGGCTGGCATCATTTTGAAGGGATATAAACAACCGTCAATTGAAATAAGGTCAAATGAAGTGCAGCTGGTTTACAGTTTGAAGTGATTGTGTTAGCTGTGTTGTTGTCCAGCTCCGCTGAACAACAGTGTCCTGACGAGTGAACACGTTTTTTTTTTATGCCAGGCGAAATCTTGCCTCATTAGCACATTGTTATGGATGTATCCCAAACAACTGTCACTAGAAAACAGCTTAAACAAATGCAAATGCAGTTACTTTGCTGTTATTCTGGCCGCACTTTTTAACGTGACTCTCAGTTAGCCGTAGTCGGCTAGCTAGCAAGCACGGGATAAGAACATTGCCAGCCAGTATGACAATGGAACATTTAGAACGAATGGCTGGGTTGCGTCTCTGGCAACCGAACCACCAGCCGACCAGCCGGCTTGAGTAACAAACCCAGATTTGTGTCGGGACTATATCTTGTGGAAGTATGAAATAGTATGACTAAATTCATCAAAATAATGTTTTTATGGAAAATATGTAAATCATTATTTGAATGTGTTGGTAACCCTTTGTATAAAAGTGATAGTACCCTCGAGGCCGGTGTTTGGAGGATATATTGGTAATAACAACACCCGTGCCAATATAGCCTCCAAACACCAGCTTCTCGGGCATTATCACTTAATTAACCATCCAATTATGAAACTTTTTTATTGTAAACCTACATAGAAATTGACCAAATATTTTTTGGTCAAACCTCATTCTTTATTTCATTGAATCAGAAGCATGATTGGGTTCTCTGGTTCGCGGTTTAGCATCGTAAAATACCAGTGTATCTCAGAGTTTGCCTGCAGCGACTGTGAGAGGAAAGAGCATCGGTGTCACTACTCCATATGTTTTATACTAGTTCACAAGTACAACTCCAATACTTTGAGCCTCTCAACTGAGAATTCTGTGACCATAAAAAAAACGACGAGCTCCATTGTACTGACCGCCAATGCACCATTGAAAGTTATGACAAGCTGTCAGAGACAGACACACACACACACACTCACACACACACGGTTGGCAGTCTTGTGTTTCAGGTCTTAACATCCTGGTTCAGTACACATGAGCGACGCTGAAAGTGTGTGTGTGTGTGTCTCAGCTCATCAGCATCTGCCAGCTTGCATATCCCGCTGCCTGTTGCTGGCCTGGACTCAGAGAGAGAGAGAGAGAGAGAGAGAGAGTGTTTGTGTGGGTTGGATAGACTGAGGGGTGTGTAGGGAGAAAGAATGGGTATATTGAAACCGGACACTGACGACAGATTTAGTACTCTGCCAGCTGCCCTGGAACGTTCCCAACACATGGGCACAGAGCGAGAAAGAGAGAGAGAGAGCGAAAGAAAGAGAAAGCGAGAGAAAAACTATGAGGGAGTATAGTAGAGGGAGAGAGGGTGTGAGGTTGGCAATAAGCGAGAGAGAGTTGACTGCAGGGGAACGCATGCAAGAAAGGGACAGAGTGTGACAGAGCGCAAACAGGAGCGAGAGAGAAAGAACTGCAGCAGGGGGAGGACAATCTCCATAACAACAACATCAAGGTTCCCCAAAATACAAGAATAAACAAACAAGCTGAATAACTTGTATATTGAACCACACAGTACCAAAGTAGTATTTACAGATTTATTCAAAGATTTGGCCACAGAGAAGGCAAAGTGGAGGAGATCAGGGGAACATAGTGAGGAGAGAAAAGAGGACAAGGAGGGGTAGCAGGTAGGTAATAGTAGCCTATCAAATTTTCCTGCTTCAACCCCTTGGAATCTCTGACTGGGAGTAGAATGACTTCGCCCCTAGAAGTACGGTCAGTTTTCACATTTTCCACCAGATTTTAGAGGGTAAGCTGATGCTAGATATGTGTGCCTAAGGGCAACTGAAACACAGAGCTGGCAATTGGTTGCCAGCGTCCTGATTGAACTCTGATTGAACTCTAGGGAGCTCTAATGATCTATGTGAGAGGTGAGGGGTTGTGTGTGTGTGTGTGTGTGTGTGTGTGTGTGTGTGTGTGTGTGTGTGTGTGTGTGTGTGTGTGTGTGTGTGTGTGTGTGTGTGTGTGTGTGTGTGTGTGTGTGTGTGTGTGTGTGTGTGTGGAGAGAATGGGCGCCAGGGGTCATAAGGGAGGGGCAGCTCACAGCTCTGCTGATTTGTAAAGGGTTAACATGTTGGAATCCCCTTGTGACCTCTGAACCTAAGTTTCTACACCCAGGAGAGACACAACCCAATAAAAATTCCCTGCCTCGCCTCTTGGGCTCTGTGCAACAAAACATATGGAAGGGCCAATCTAAGCTCATGGGCCTCAGGTAAATGACATTCTACACATATATTACCATAAAGCAACCCAATACAATCATGGCACATGTTGTTTTCAAGAGCAGAAACATTCCGAAAGGTTTCAGGGCTTTTTGATGATGAGGCTAAGAGGTTCCTGTTTCCTGTGCCACACCATTGGATGGTAGTTCAGCAACGTGTTGAATGTGCCGTAACAATTAAAGCACTACTGACTATTTAGCCACATAGAATGGTTGTTACTCGAAGGTCACCACAGTCTTGAAAACAAATTATTTTGTCCGTTTTTGGGGAAACGTGTGCAAGCCACCAAATTAACAGTCAACATCATGGCCGTGCTTCAGGCTTCACCGCCCACGGTAGGCTATTTGTGAGGGGAGCACGTGAGGGGGATGGGTGGGCCTTTGAACTGGTACTTCTCCTCCTCGGCGAAAACCCTTCCTCATTCATCAAAGTCTCTGTCCCGCAAATCAATACATCAATAGACGTAACCATCCACCCAACCCCCACATCTACATAGCCCCCCACCCAACACTTAACTCACATTTGCCCCTTCAAACCCCCTCAACCATCAGCCCCACACCCACACCAACTGTGAAATTAAATTAACCTAGACAACACTGAACGCCGACTCCCAGGCATCTCATTGGCTGACGCCATGACGACAGGGGAGGGGAGGGGAAGATGGATGAGTGGTGAGGAGACAATATGGTTGCACCCGTTCATATGTTGTTGTTCTTCCCTTCAGGGGTGGTCTTCCCTCCACATGCTCCCAACCTCACATAGCAAATACTCCAAAATGAACAAAACATTTAAAATTCCTGAAAAACTCATCTCAGCTGAAGCTTAATGAATGTTTATGTCTGTGTTACTGACTTTATCTTTGAGGTAGCATCTAACGTACATAGCCTGTGTTGGTACCAACAGGACAATGGGAGAAAGAAGAGGGGCCTGGATGCTTAGAAGCCTCAAGCCTACAGCTTTATGCTGGTGGGGTCAAAAGCAAATGTATTTAGTCTGATCAGGAGACTATTGGGGGTGAGACCATAGCATTGTTACATAGGAGGGGCATGGAGGTGTTAGCTTACCATGTGAAAGAATTGAATGGTCAGGGAATATAGGGTGGTGTGAATGGTCAGAGGGAATATAGGGTGGTGTGGGAGAAGAGAGAGACAGAGAGAGAGAGAGAGAGAGAGAGAGAGAGAGAGAGAGAGAGAGAGAGAGAGAGAGAGAGAGAGAGAGAGAGAGAGAGAGAGAGAGAGAGAGAGAGAGAGAGCTCCATAAACATGGTTGAAAATGAGGAAGAGGGAAAGTGTGAGGGAGCATGTTTGCGCAGACCTGTGAAGGAGACCAAAGGTGTGTTTGTATGTATGTAAGTGTGTATATGTTGTACAGACACTGGTTGGTTATGTAAGGGAAAATTGACTTGAAGGAGGTTTCGAAAGGTCCTAACTGAATGGCTTGACCCTCTGTCCTCCATTATACTCATGTCCTCAATTTCGGTTCCACTGTACCTCTCCTTTGAAGATCTCTCCCGCAACATTTCACTCAAGGATAGGCCTCCACGGCAGGGGTACCCAATTACATTCAGCTGTGGGCTGATTTTTCAGTGGATGGTCAGGGGGCCGGAACATAGTTATAAATAATTGTACACTGCAAATTGGTCCGCAAAAATCCTAAACAGACTTTGGGATATGATCACATATCCCTCCATTTATGCATGGGAATATTTGGGAACACATTTCCTAAATTATAATCACTTTGAGCTCACTACTTACAAGTCGTTCTTGATAAGCGCGTGTCCTAAATTATTAAAATGTAAATGTACATTCAATATAATTTCCTGAAATTGTATATCCAACAACGAAAATTACATAATTTATACTATACACACTACCTGTCAAATGTTTTTGAATACCTACTCATATCAAGGGTTTTTCTTTATTTTCACAATTTTCTACATTGTAGAATTATGGTGAAGTCATCAAAACTTTGAAATAACACATATGGAATCATGTAGTAACCATAAAAGGGTTAAACAAAACAACGTGTATTTTATATTTGAGATTCTTCAAAGTAGCCACCCTTTGCCTTGATGACAGCTTTCCACACATTCTCTCAACCAGCTAAACCTGGAATGCTTTTCCAACAGTCTTGAAGGAGTTCCTACATATGCTGAGCACTTGTTGGCTGCTCTTCCTCCACTCCCTGGTCCAACTCATCCCAAACCATCTCAATTGGGTTGACGTCAGGGGATTGTGGAGGCCAGGTCGTCTGATGCAGCACACCATCACGCTCCTTCTTGGTAAAATAGCCCTTACACAGCCTGGGTGTGTTGAGTCATTGTCCTGTTGAAAAACAAATTATAGTCCCACTAAGCCCAAACCAGATGGGATGGTGTATTGCTGCAGAATGCTGTGGTAGCCATGCTAGTTAAGTGTGCCTTGAATTCTAAATAAATCACAGACAGTGTCACCAACAAAGAACCCCCACACCATAACACCTCCTCCTCCATGCTTTACGGTGGGAACTACACATGCAGAGATCATCCGTTCACCCACACTGCGTCTCACAAATACACGGAGGTCGGAACCAAATATCTCAGATTTGGACACCAGACCAAACTACAAATTTCCACAGGTCTAATGTCCATTGCTCGTGTTTCTTGGCCCAAGCAAGTCTCTTCTTATTATTGATGTCCTTTAGTTGTGGTTTCTTTGCAGCAATTCGACCATGAAGGCATGATTCACACAGTCACCACTGAACAGTTGATGTTGAGACGTGTCTGTTACTTGAACGCTGTGAAGCATTTATTTGGGCTGCAATCTGAGGTGCAGATTAACTGTAATTTATTTGAGCTGTTCTTGCCATAATATGGACTTGGTCTTTTACCAAAGAGGGCTATCTTCTATATATGTGTCCACACTTTTGACTGGTACTGTATATTTATTTATTATATTTTTTATTTTGCTCAGAAACCTTAGGGGCAAAAATAAAATCACCTGTGGGTCGCTTATTGGAAAACTCTGCTCTACAGTGTCATCTCACCATTTAATAAACAAACACAACCACAATACTAAAAACTAAAAACTTCACACTGAACCACAAATGTATTTAAAAAAAGCCCGTTCCATGCCAAAATCAGGCTCAATTGCATAGCACACACACCCTCAGGTAATTTTACATGGGGGTAAGATGTACACAACCACACACACGCATACACAGAGGAGGTGCGATTTTCACAGTGAGCTGTTACACAGGCATGCATGTCGCCCTGAGTGGCTCGCCTCCCCTTCCCATCAGGCCATCTGTTTAGCATTGGAAAGGTCCCTAGAGCGCCCCCCCACCGGTGGCTCACCCAATGCATGACGGGCCAGTCTCAGCAGCGCTGGAGGACTCGGGTGTCCTCCCGGTGGAAGGAAAAACAATGAGAAGCATTCCATAGCCCATAATCATAAACACACACCCAGACGCCCACACAAAACACACCAAGTCACACACCCTCCAAGCAGATTAAAAACGAACACACCCACTTGTCCACACATGTACACATTTGAACATACATCAGAATGGGTATTGTAAAAAATAAAAATAATAATTTAAGTACAAATTAACACAGCCACATAATCACTTAGTTTGAACGTGTTCCACACATTTAACATTTAGTTTGAACACAGAGCAACAAATTGGTGCATTCACTTTGTGTTCTGAAATCATCCAACAAAGAGGTGGGGTTTCAGGTGTCACACGCAGTTTGTTCCAAGTGCATACAGACTTTGTAGATGCCCCTTGATTTACAAAATACAGTCAAAAACAAACAAAGGCACACCATAAATGTAGGTTCGAACACACTAGCGAAAATAATAGGGCACATAGATAAAATACTCATGATCATACTAACATACTGTAAACGCCTACCAACACAAATACACACACACAAACTGTGATTATGTCCTTCACTTTTAAACTTAAGTCAGTGGGTGGTTGGCCTAAGTAACCCTTACTGTCCTTTTCATTTGAGAGTATAACTACAACAGACCATGGAGGTTTGAAAATGGAGGCCAAAATTAGTTTTAGAGAAGATGGCGTAGCCGTAGAATTGTGACAATAACACAACAGCATTACATATACAGTCTACTACACAAAGGGGCCCACAACAACTCAACCCACTCAGCAGAATGAAAGAAGTACACACACACACACACACACACACACACACACACACACACACACACACACACACACACACACACACACACACACACACACACACACACACACACACACACACACACACACACACACACACACACACACACCAGAGTAGCTGCAGACCTCCAAATCCCACCAAATGAACTATGTGTGGCCCATTGCGAGGTGAAAGGTCAAGCAGGAAATGGAGAACACAGGAAGTCTCAGTCATGTAGCCCCACTTTGCATTTCCTTTTTATCCAGAGCTACTTCCTATCTAATTTCACCCTGTCGGTGGCTTGGCCAATCAGCAACCAAGCTCTGGGGATGATGGGGGAGTGGGGAATGAAATGCAGAGAGAGAGAGAGATAGAATAAAAAACAATAGGCTTCAAAGACAGCAGCGTGCATTCTCTCTCTCTCTGTGCACTGCGCCCCTCCCCCACATGCACACACGCCCACTCAAAGCTAACTTCCTCTCAATGCATGTGGAGAGCAGAGGAGAGGGGCGAGAGATGGAGGAAGGGAAAGGGGTGGGGACTTCAAAAAGGTGCCTCTTAAAAAATTTAAAATAAACAGGCTACTGATTAACGGCTCCTATGTACACTCTTTTTGGTTCCAGGCAGAACTCTTTTGGGTTCCATGTAGAACCCTCTGGGGAAAGGGTTCTACCTGGACCCAAAAGGGTTCTACCAGCAACCAAAAAGGGTTCTTCAAAGGTTTCTCCTATCGGGACAGCCGACATTCTAAGCGTGTATAGAGCAGTTGGGTAAGGAGATTAAGCAGCGAACTGCCAAAGCCCTTCAGTCAAAATGTTAACATCTTCTTCCTACAGCTGTGATGGACGTTATGCGTTTAGACAACATAACGCATAGACTTTATCCGTTTTTTTTTTTTTTTTTTACAACCAAATGCTTATTTCACTGCAACTATCAGGTGACTTTCACAATAAAACATGACTATGATTATTAAAATAAAAAATAAAAATGTATTATGAATTCGTGTTTTGATTTCACATTTTAAAAAAAGACCCGCCTGGCAACATTGACATTGAGAAATTATTTCAACACACAATTATTAGGGCTATACCCATAACCAGTGTGTTCGAAATGGTGTATTCTACAAACGATACATTCAGAATGCCTACTGTTTCAATATACGCATAAAACGTTAAATTCAATTCTGTGTTGGTTTTGAGCGATCGTTCAACATTTCAGCTTAGCTGAATACACCTCACATCCCTAATAGCCATTCTCTGCTGCCTACGCCCTTCAAAGGAGGTAGCAATGTTTCACAGGGATGCAACAGAACTCTAGCCTGAATTTCAACCCTAAAAGAAACCAAATCCACTTTCACCATACAAAGCTCAAAGGTTCAAGATAATAACTATTACAACAAGGCCATACAATAGCAAAGGATGTAGCCTGGCAGCACCATAGCTTGTGCTCAGAGAGAACGATAGCGCTAATTGTGAATTGCAATCACTTAATTGAAAAGCTAAGCTAATTCCCATAATGGACCTCAGTAATGTTTGGTTGTCATACAACATACACCCTAAAGCTCCACACTCATCCTTCAATTGTCCCAAATTACATAATTTTGGTTGGTGGACACAGTTGTTGCACCTTCATTATGATCATTTTATACAAAAAATACCAACAACTTGTTAATAGTAATGGAATAGTAAGACAGATGCAGATATGACTTATTACACAATCATACCTTGAGATTCGGTAGTATTGATAGGGATAAAAACAAATATCTATTTTGAAAAATTCTTCAAATCATTCATCTCTTATTCTAGCAAAATGAACAAAGTTCAACATGTTAAAGGAATGTTTTTGTTTTCATGCTGTTTCTCCAAAGTGTAGTGATTGATTTAGCAGGCCTCAGGAGAGCCTTACAGATGTAGGATCTTAATTTGATCACCACGTCGCAGGAGAACCTTCCTGCAATGCAGGACATTTTAAACGTTGAGTGCATTTGAGGTTTAAGTCTCCAGAAGTTTGTCATTTCCACTTTGAAGTGTCAGACTTGAAAAGGCATCAACCCCTACAAACAAATGGCCTTTAATTATAATCCACATAATAATTCACATATCCCGTTGCTGCAGGATTATTTTCATGCTGTAGCAAACTGGATCAAATTAAGATCCTGTATACACTATACGGTCAACAGCCTATCCATCCTGGGAATGGTGGTCAAGAAAGCTGATTGTGTGTTTTGTGTGCTGTGTGCTGTGTGCTGTGTGCTGTGTGCTGTGCTGTGTGCTGTGTGCTGTGTGCTGTGTTTATGGGGTGGGCTGGGAATCTGCAGGATAGCAGGCCAATGGTTAAATTCTAAGCTGATTATCCCGAATGAGGGAGAGAGAGAAAGAGAGAGAGAGATTACGAGCGGACTACAGAAGTAAATGAAAACCACAACACAAAGCCTAGTTAAGAAATTGGATCAGTGTCCACCTTGCTGTTGGTGAAGATGGGAATAGGCGAGCGACACCACAAAAACAACCACCTTTACACAAACACACACACACACTCACAAACACACAGACACACAGACACACAGACACACGCACAAATCAAAATGTATTGGTCGCGTACACAGATTTGCAGATGGTATCACAGGTGCAGCGAAATGCTTGTATTTCTAGCTCGAACAGTACAGTAATACCAAGAAATTTAAAAAGAAAACGATGCACACCTAATCCATAAAAATAATAAAATGATATGATGAGCCATGAATAGAATACAGTATATACATATGAAGTGGCTAAAACAGCATGCAAATGTTATTAAAGTGTTCATTGTTCAATGACTCTGTGTACATAGGGCAGCAATCTCTAAGGTGCAGTACTGGGTGGTTGCCAGCTAGAATAGTGACTAAGGCTCAGGGCAGGGTACTGGGTGGAGGCCGGCTAGTAGTGGCTGTTTAACAGTCCGATGTCCTGGAGATAGAAGCTGCTTCTCAGTCTCTCGGCCCCAGATTTGATGCACCTCTACTGTCTCCTCCTTCTAGATGGTAGCGGGTGGCAGTTGTGGATGGTGCAATTGCCGTATACAGCCAGACAGGATGCTCACAATGGTGCATCTGTAGAAGTTAGTGAGGGTCTTAGGGGCCAAGCCAAATATTTTCAGCTGATGCGCCTTTTTCACCACGCTGTCTTTGTGAAGGGACCATTTCAGGTTGTTAGTGATGTACACGCTAAGGAACTTGAAGCTTTTGACCCTCTCCACTGCAGCACTATCGATGTGGATGGGAGTGTGCTCTCTCTGCTGTCTCCTGTAGTCCACAATCAGCTCATTCATTTTGTTAACGTTGTGGGAGAGGTTATTTTCCTGACACCGCTTTGCCAGGGCTCTCACCTCCACCTGTCTCATCTGTGTTGGTAATCAGGCCTACCACTGTTGTGCCGTCAGCAAATTTGATGATGGAGTTGGAGACGTGTGTGGCCACGCAGTCATGGGTGTACAGGAGGGGGCTTAGCATACACCCCAGTGGGGCCCCTGTGTTGATGTTCAGTGTGGCAGAGTTTTTGTTGCCTACTTTCACCACATTGAGTAGGCGGTCAGGAAGTCCAGGACCCAGTTGCACAAGGAGGACCCAGGGCCCTGAGCTTAGTGATGAGTTTGAAGGCTGAACAGCATTCTTGCATAAGTATTTGTCTTGTCCAGGTGGGATAGAGCAGTGTGTGCAGTGCAATGGCGATTGCTACATCCATGGATCTGTTGGGGAGATATGCCATTTGTAGTGGGTCTTGGGTGTCGGGTAAGGTAGAAGTGATCTGCCTCTCAAAGCACTTCATGATGACAGAAGTGAGCGCTACAGGACGATAGTCATTTAGCTTAGTTACCTTCGCTTTCTTGGGTACAGGACCAATGGTGGACATCTTGAAGCACATGGGGACAACAGACTGGGATATGGAGAGATTTAATTTGTCCGTAAACAATCGAGCCAACTGGTCTGCACATGCTCTGAGATCGCGGCTTGCGATGCCGTCTGGGCATCCCAAGCCGCGATCTCAGAGCATGTGCAAACCAGTTGGCTCGAGAGTTTATGGACATATTTTTTTACATTTGGCTAGTTTGTCTTTTGTTAATCATCATCATTAACCCCACCTGCCTTTCTTTTTCCCCATAGAGTTATTTCTTCTCGTCCGCGAGATGGACGGAGAACCCCACTGGTTGAAGGGACAGTGACAATATTGTCTGGAGAGAACCGTGAAGCCATAAAACAGAGTGTGTTACAGTCCCTGATGTGTCTCTGGAAGGAGATCCTTGTCCTGAGCCGGTCTAGTATATTGTCCAAGGACTGAACGTTAGCGAGTAATATACTCGGAAGCGGTGGATGGTATGCAAACAAAGGATCCAGGTCAGGGAAGTCACATTTAGAATGTGCTAGAATTTCTGGTGAGTGACCGCCGATCTAATGTCCAAAAGTTATTTCTGGCTGAAGGTAAAAATACAATAAATGTTCTGAGAGAATAATGTAAGAAATAACATAAAAACATATATACATATATTTATATATATATATATAGAATCGCCGTCAAGATGGCGCCGACAGACATGGTTGCACTGTTTCCTGATCCTAGCCAACTTTTCGGTATATATATCGCCATCTTGACAACGATTCCATGAGGTCCATACCAGGATGTTGTTGGTGCCCATGACTCCAGGAAGCCAGTTCACAAGACAGGACCAATGAGAGCCATGGAGCTAAGTACTCAGAAAAAGGTAGTGGATGTGTGTTTATCACAATTCTTTGTGGAAAAAAGGCTTACTACCACCCAAGAAGTTCTCAAGATAGCATGGAGGCTAAATGACTACATCAACATAAAGTGCAAGCAATGAGCACTGACACGAGACAAGAGTGTGGTAATCTGAGCCATTTTTTACATTCAGCATCACTCCGTCAAGCAAAATATAGTATTCTTTCTAACAAAGATATCTACATATATTTCAGTGTGGTGGGTATCCTTGGAAATGATCAGAATTCATGTAAACATTACAGTTTTAAAAACATAGTTTGTCCAAAAAGTGGTCTCTTGGCACAACTTACCCGGGGAATGGGGTTAGTTGATCCACAGGACAGAGTAAGTTAAGCCGCCTACAAATTTCTGTACTGAATGAAATATTATTACTACTTTTTTAAAACCATGACAATCTCCATTTCCCAAACACAATTCAACACAATCACAATCACTTTTTTTTGTCTATTAATCATTTTATGCATCTTTTAACACAGGCTTAACACCTAACAAACACTTTCTACTTTTTAAAAACACTTTTAACAAAGGCCAGGCTCTGTTGTTACCTCATATCCCATAGATAAGGCCTTGCATTACACCTGGGAAGAAAACACTTCCATTTGGTTAACTTGCCGTTGGCTCAACCATTGCTCAACCATTGGCTCAACTAGGTCCTTCTGTAGCTCAGTTGGCAACCACGTGGACTATATTACACATGACTGTAAGTCCATAAAAGCGTCTGCTAAATGGCATCTACAAGGATGTACTTTCATGCTAGGTTAAGGACCTCATATTGAAGCTTATAGAGACCCCAACTGAACAGTCTTAGAATGATCTACTTTGATATCTTGCTTACCGCTTTTTCCATGTGGTTTCTTTCTTCATAGACTCCATGAGTCAAAACTGTTCGCTGCCCTGGCCCCCAATGGTGGAACAAACTCCCTCACGACGCCAGGACAGCGGAGTTTCTTTCTTCATAGACTCCATGAAATGATGACGTCTTCCCAAATATTTGGTCAAGTTTTTTATTTTGTTTATGGTTTCCTAGAAACAAGGATGGCTTAATTTACCCCTTTGGCTCAACTTACCCCACTCTCCCCTACACCGTATATTTACAACCCTTCCTCCCCCTCCCTCTCTCCCCACTTGACCCCCTTCCCCCTCCCCCTTAGAATACCTGATAGCTGCCCCCACCTTCCCTTTTCCCCTCCCCCTCTCTTTGCTCCACGCCCTGCCCTACAACGGGGTGAAAGGTCACTCCGCTAGCCAGGCAATCAGGAGACGCCGATGCAACATTAACCCCAAATGTGCAATGGACTCTGATGAGGAAGAGCCACCACACACACAAAGAGTTGGACCTTTCTGCTGCTATAGCAGGCTGTCTATGTCACTGCCTACTGCTCGTATTCACCTAAATCTACAGCAGACCCTACTACTAGAACATAAAGCTATACTCTTTTAATCACTCGTCTCTCTTTCTCCTCACTTGACTGCAAAGTTGCTGTGAGGGGGAAGAAATCTGTTCTTCCATTTCATCATTTCTTAGAAATCCTTCAAATAGCAACCTATAGGGATTTGAGTCATATGGAAATGCCCAAAACTTGACATGCTAACAAAAAATAAACACAGGGAGATCTTGCATAAGTAGGTAGTCTGTTGCATGAAAAGAGAACAGAGAGCTGGTGGAAAGACTGCCGCTGTCGATACGATTACAATCTTCACCTGGTGCATTACACTTCAAAAACAGCCGTCATGGAAAAGAGGCTCCACATTTGCTGAAATTGGTTGAATCAACGTGGGTTTTAGCGTAATTTGTCAACGTATTGGGACGTGGAACCTACGTGGAAAATACATTGGGTTTGCAAAAAGTCATCAACTTTTGTTTGGGGGTGAAATTTCAACCACAGAATTATGTCATCATGGTAACCAATTATCAACATAGACAAACCTTATATAAAACATTTGTACAATTTGTACATGAAACAGCGTCAGACCTTCAACTTTGTATCCACTATAAGAAAGAAAAACTAAGCTGGGCAGCAACTCCTACTGGAGAGTTGATCAAACTACAGCTAGGAATTTGGTTTCCCATCTAGGCTTTTAACCAACCCCAGCCTTGCTTAACTTTGATATTCATCACTAACTACTACCAATGTGCTATCATGATAATGATTCATTAGAGATCTCTTAATAACCAAATAGATTCACTGTTGCTATCGAAGTCATTCCAAAGGGAAGGTTTAATATTAACAGAGCAAATAAAACGTAACCATACTCTCTTTACGTCATATGTCATCAATGTTAATATTTAGGCCTATACATACCGAACAGAAGTATAAAATGCAACCATTTCAAAGATTTTACTGAGTTACAGTTCATATAAGGAAGTCAGTCAGTTAAAATAAATAAACAACGCTCTAATCTATGGATTTCACATGACTGGAAATACAGATACGCATTTGTTGGTCACAAATACCTTAAAAAGAAGGTAGGGGCTTCTTTTTCAGAAAACCAGTTAGTATTTGGTCTGACACCCATTTGCCTCATGCAGATCTCCTTCACATAGAGTTGATAAGAGTGTTGACTGTCGCATGTGGAATGTTGTCCCACTCCTCTTCAAAGGCTGTGCGAAGTTGCTGGATATTGGTGGGAAATGGAACACGCTGTCGTACACGTCGATCCAGAGCATTTCAAACATACTCAATGGGTGACATGTCTGATGAGTATGCAGGCCGTGGAAGAACTGAGACATTTTCAGCTTCCAGGAAATGTGTACAGACGCTTGCGACATGGGGCGTGCATTATCAGGCTGAAACATGAGGTGATGGCGGTGGATAAATGGCACAACCTTTGGGCCTGAGGATCTCGTCATGGTATCTCTGTGCATTCAAATTGCCATAGATCAAATTAAATTGTATTCGTTGTGCGTAGCTTATTCCTGCTCATAACATAACCCGCCCGCCACAACGGGGCACTCTGTTCACAACGTTGACATCAGTTAACCGCTCGCTCACACAACGCCATACACGTGGTCTGTGGTTGTGAGGCCGGTTGGACGTACTGCCAAATTCTCTAAAATGATGTTGGAGGTGGCTTATGATAGAGAAATGCCCAGTAAATTCTCTGGCAACAGCTCTGGTGGACATTCCTGCAGTCCGCATGCCAATTGCACGCTCCCTCAAAACTTGAGACATCTGTGGCATTGTGTTGTGTGACAAAACTGCACATTTTAGAGATGCCTTTTATTGTCCTCAGCACAAGGTGCACCTGTGTAATGATCATGCTTTTAATCAGCTTGTTGTCATGCCACACCTGTCAGGTGGATGGATTATCTTGGCAAAGGAGAAATGCTCACTAACAGGATGTAAACAAATTTGTGCACAACATTTTAGAGAAATAAGCTTTTTGTAGGTATGGAAAATGTCTGGGATCTTTTAATTTAAACTCATGAAACATGGGACCAACACTACATTCATATTTTTATTCAGTGTAGCATTTGCAAAATCATCAATAGCTATTGTTTCAATTCAACCCAGGGTTCAACTAAAAATAGACAATAAATAGGCCTAGGATTTCAAGCTTTGTTTGATGTCAAATTTAATCTTCAAGTTAATAATGAATATGTTGGATTCCCATCTCCAATTCAACCAAAAATCAAAGTTAATGAATAGGTCTAAATCAAACCAAACTTTATTTGAAGTGCATTTAACGTTTGATTTGATTTGATTTAGTCCTATTCTTTAACTTTAACTTTTGGTTGAGATTGAGAATGTGAATCCAATATATATTGTTATTCATTTGTAGACAAACTGGAATTAAAGTCAGACTAAGTCAGTGGCACAAAATATACATCTCCTTCAAATGCAAATATTTGGTTGTGTTGAAAACAAAACGCAATTCTGTATCAGTTTTGCTATTATGTAAATAGCCTATTAACTTGTCGACAAGTTAACAAATTATATGTTGTTTTCACGTCTCCAACTAAACCAAAAAATAAATGTTAAAGAACAGGATTAAGCCAGTGGCTCCGATGGAACTATGTAAGCATTACATAAATCTCCTTTCAATGTTACTATTTGCGTTGCCAACCTAACACAATTCGATATGACTTTTGTAACACAGTAAATGACCTCGAGTTAAGGTGATCTTACAAACTAATGTAACAGTTTGTATTCAACCTTAAATTAGCGAATCATCCATGGCCACGTTTGAAGGTTACTGTAACTATAAAAGTATCTACGGAACCACAGAAGATATGCATGTCCAAGACAACATGAAAAGGTCGCAGGATCTGTGGAGATTTTCACAATATAAATATTTGTGCAGAATCACGAACAGCATTGATCACTTGCACTATGTACTTTTAATGTAATCTCAACTACAATCCAGGTCATTTGGTTGTGCTATTAGATGAAGCGCTGTGATAACACATTAAAGTTGTTGTATAAATACAAAATATCTAAGAGTGTATTCCTATTTCAACTTTGTTGTGCTTTGAAATGGTTGAAAGTGCCCTTAGATGACAACTAAACGAAAAATGAGACATTGTTTTTTTATTTATTGGAACTTAGTTGTGCTTTTAGATGGTTGAGAGCATAGCGATAACATATTGGGAATTGAACACACGTCTGGCTCTCTTTTTGAGTGGGTGAATAAAGGTTGAAATGTCATTGATTAATGTCTCAACCAAACATGTCCCACATTTCCACGTTGAAATGACGTGCTGTGCCCAGTGGGTTGTGTCAGTTCAAAAGTATCTTTACACTATGCCCAAAAGGAAGGAGATGGGCACTTTCCAGGTGTGAATTAAAAAAATTGAAAGTCGGAAGTTGGAAAGCAAAACACGAAAATCGTCCATCATCTCTAGGCACTCAAACACAATAAATGGTTGGCTTTCGTTGAAATATGCACGCCATCACCAGTCAGTTTCTATCTACAAGCCATCAGACTGCTGAACAGTCAAACTGGACTGACCACCTGCTCTGAATCTTCGCACCATAGCACACATGCGCTCACTCACGCACACACCCACACATACAAACACACACATACAGTACATATACATTCATGCTACACACACACATCACAACTGCTGCTACCATACTGTCATTAAACTGCGAAATTCATACACATACCCACTTTCCCCAATACACGTGTAAATATTGGACTATAAATTGTGTCTTCCTGAATTATACTTATGCAACAAAAAAAATGTATGATGTATGATATTCTACTGCCATTTACTTTATGTTCGTCTTCTTATATTTGATTATTTGTTATATGTCTTGTATTGTGGAGAAGGAACCTGCAAGTAAGCATTAAATTGGATTTGTACCACGCACTTCCTTACACAAGACTTGTAACTGAAACGCACTATTTGAAAATCCTATTCGAGGATGCAATCTCAAATTCAAAACAACGTACAGAGCAAAAACAATGGCACTAAGAGATGATTGGAGCTCTGTGCTCACCAGTAACAGATAGGCCACACGAATGTCAGAGGAGCTGACAACTGTTTTGATAAATGATTGATAGAAATGCATCACATGAATTGCAATGTAGAATTATTTGCATAACAAACCAGGGATTGTACAGAAGCGAGATCACACTTCCAATATGGCTCCTCCACAGCAACGTTGTTAACCGACTGAAAACTACACTTGCATGGATTGGTTATGCTTGTTGAAATGTTTCTTACTAAGACCCTAACTTACATTTTTCAAAGAGCAGAGAACAGAGTGAGGGAGAAACGAAAGCAAAAAAAAGGCAGCTTGCAAGTACACACATTGAAAAATATGAAAGACCCACAATGTCTGCTACAGGAGCAGCTATTACGTATGAGAGACAAGAAGATAAGTAAATATTTCATGGGGACTATCTAGCAAGCATAAAATCAGAGATGAATATTTCATTGTTAATGTGAAGGTGCAAAGGCAACCAAATATCGTGACAGTGTACGCTGGTTTGACTGATCTAGCTGCTAGAGCCTGAAGTGACAATATTCCTCAGTGTGTCATTCAAAGACAGACACATGAACCCTTCTGTGGATGTAATACTGTACTTCATGCTTTAAATAGCAAGGGTGTGCAAGAGAAGGAGGGAGAGAGGGAGGGGGTTGTAAACGAGAAAGGGGGTGGAGAAGAGCGCAAAGAAAGAGTGGTAGGGGAGAGGAAAATCTCACAAGCACTTGGTGAGATTTCTTGAAGTCAACTGGCAGCAGGCAGTCAGCTGGCAGTATGCAGTCAACTGGCAGTATGCAGTCAACTGGCAGCCGGCAGTCAACTGGCAGCCGGCAGTCAACTGGCAGTATGCAGTCAACTGGCAGTATGCAGTCAACTGGCAGCAGGTAGTCAACTGGCAGTATGCAGTCAACTGGCAGTATGCAGTCAACTGGCAGCAGGTAGTCAACTGGCAGTATGCAGTCAACTGGCAGTATGCAGTCGTCAACTGGCAGCATGGATGACATGTTCTTTACACACGCTGAGCTTCAGTCTGCTTGGGGATACCACTTGGGGATACCACTGCTTGGTATTAAATAAGTGCCAGTACTAATTTCAGGTACTGGAGTCAGATTGTCGAGTCAATATTCTACAGAGTTTGATTCTAAATTCAAGGTCCTGGTACTCACGACAAGTGCACACCTACCCAGCCCAAAGCAAGTGGATAAGTATTACGTAATGAAAAGACAATGAATCGTTGCCTTACAAAGACACTACAGTAGCAAGAATCGCCGGGGGAGTTCAAAGACTCGGGCAACCTCATTGGCCCGAGAAAACCCGCTGAGAGGGATGAATCTCTTCTAATCAAAAATGTATTGATATGTCACAACACATTTCCTCTGTGGTCGTATAGTATCGCTGGATGGGCTTGACAAGGCTACTGTGATGAGCAGTGGTTGAAGGTAGAGGATTGATTCCCCTGGCACTGGCCTGGTCCTGCTCCCTTCGCATATGAGTATTTCATGATTCACGATTAAAGACGGATCAAAAACAAACAAAACAACGTATTTTGTTTGTTTGAATATACGGTGCCTTGCGAAAGTATTCCGACCCCTTGGATTTCATCACGTTCTATTGTGTTCAAAAGTGAGATTAAAATAGATGTAATTGTCCTTTTTTTCTGTGTGTCAACAATCTACACAAAATACTCTGTAATGTCAAATTGGAAGAAATATTATTTCAAACATGTTTTAATCAACTTAAAGGTCTTAAAATATAGTCGTTCAATAAGTATTCAGCCCCTTTGTTTAGACAAGCCTAAATTAGTTCAGGAGTAAAAATGTGGCTTTAACAAATCACATAATAAGTTACATGGACTCACTCTGTGTGAAATAATAGTGATTGGCATGATTTTTGAAGGACTAACCCTTCCTCTGTTCCCCATACATACAACATCTGTCTGGTCCCCTCAGTCAAGCGTGGAATTTCAAGC
Source organism: Oncorhynchus gorbuscha (assembly GCF_021184085.1). Classification (NCBI taxonomy): domain Eukaryota; kingdom Metazoa; phylum Chordata; class Actinopteri; order Salmoniformes; family Salmonidae; genus Oncorhynchus; species Oncorhynchus gorbuscha. Next base: position 24,825,062 of record NC_060198.1, on the reverse strand, counting down.
ACAGATTCAACTACAAAGATAAAGGACCTTTTAGAAAGCTTCAAATAAGGGCAGTGATTGGTAGATGGGCAACAATAACAAATCAGACATTCAATATCTCTTTAAGCATGGTCAAATTAACAATTCAATTATGCGGTGAATTATATACTAAACCACCCAGACACATCAAAGATACAGTTGTCCTTCTGAACTGAGCTGCAGGACAGGAAGGAACCTGCTCAGGGATGTTACCATGAGGCCAATGATTATTTTAAAACAGATACAGAGTTCTGTGATGTTAGAAAACAGAGGATGGATGAACAACATTGTAGGGACTCCACAATAATGACCTAAATGACAGAGTGAAAAAAATGAATACAAACAAATATACATAATACTTGCGCCTTGTATGCAACAAGGCACTAAAGTAATACTGCAAAAAAAAAAACAATAGCAAAGGAATACCATTTTTTGGCCTAAATGCAAAGCAGTATGTTTGGGGCATATCTATCAAACACATCACTGAGTAACTGCCTCCTTATTTTCAAGCATGATGGTGGCTGCATCATGGCATGGGTATGCTTGTCATCAACAAATACTGGGGAGGTTTTCAAGATAAAACAAAGTGTGATGTAGCAAAGCACAGGCAAAATCCTAAAGGAACATTTGCTTCAGTCTGCTTTACACCAGAGAATGGGAGAGGAATTCACCTTTCAACAGGAAAATAATCTACAACAGAAGATCAAATCTAGACTGGAGTTGATTACAGAGAAGACGGTGAATGCTCCTGAGTTGCCAAGCTACAGCTTTGACTTAAATCTGCTTGAAAATCTATGGCAAGATTTTATAAATAGCTGTCTAGCCATGATACCCAACATTTTGACAGAGCTTGAAGAACTGTGGAAAGAATCATGGGCAATCCAGGTGTGCAAAGCTCTTATAGACTTACCCAAGAAGACTCACAGCTGTAATCACTGCCAAAGGTGTTTCTAACGTCTATTGACACAGGGAGCTGAATACTTATGCAACAACTATATTCTAGTTATTTCATTTCTATTAATCTTTGAAAAAAATGTTTCTTCCACTTTTACGTTAGGCTACAGGGTATTTTCTGTCGATAGTTGACCAAATAAATGTACAATTAAATACATTTTATTACCACTTTGTAACCAAATAAATTGTGAATAAATCCAAGGGGTCTGAATACTTTTGTAAGGCACTGTAGCTTCCTCTTCTCTGGAGATCCCAAATATGCCATGACATGATACGATTTGTTTCTAACCAGGATTTTATCGAAACAAAACTCAATCAATTCCAGAAAATGACCAAATCTTAACTCGGGTAAAGGATGCTATTTTCTTTGCAATCAAGCACCCAATGGCATTCTAGTTTTTTTTAATCGCTTGATTGAATTTGTTGATTTGTTCCAGTACACTACAAGACCTTCAATCTAATCAATCATGTTATCGTTGAGTCCCATATATTTCAGAATCATAAAAGCTCCTCATCTTTGGAAACACATCCACAGTAATCAAGTATATGGCAACCATGTTTCTGACAATGCCATAAAAAACAAATGGACTAATAACACATTCATAATACATTCAGCACTAAAGGAACTGGACAGTTACAGGGTTACAATAATAAACATATTATTACTCAGATACAGCATGAACATTCTAATAGGCATTAATAGCCTAACACTTCATGACAAGGACAATTATTAATGACCAATGGTAGGTTTATAATTAAGCAATAAGGAACGAGGGGGTGTGGTATATGGCCAATATACCACAGCTAAGGGCTGTAGGCACGGCACAAGTGTCAGGATACAGCCCTTAGTCGTGGTATATTGGCCATATACTACAAACCCCGAGGTGCGTTATTGCTATTATAAACTGGTTACCAGCCTAATTAGGGCAGTAGAAATACATGTTTTGTCAAACCTGTGGAATATGGTCCGATATACCACAGCTGTCAGCCAATCAGCATTTCAGGCTCGAACCACCCAGTTATTAATGTTGCCTATACACTTTTACAATATGATTAAAATAGTGTACATTACTGTTGAGGTAAATTATGTAACTTAACCATTAAATAATATACCTACTTAAATTCAACTCTATGCAGTTGTTTGTTATCATGTGTATTTACTGCTTTGGATGTTTTCTAAAATAGAGTCAATGTAAGGTATTACTGACTATTATGTTGCTGTAAAACAATAAAGCCTGGTCATCAACGTTTGTGTATATATCTGTGGTGTGTGTGTGTGTGTGTGTGTGTGTGTGTGTGTGTGTGTGTGTGTGTGTGTGTGTGTGTGTGTGTGTGTGTGTGTGTGTGTGTGTGTGTGTGTAGCGGTCAGTCCTGACAGTTTGAGGCCCCTAGTTTGAGGCCCCTGGAAGCCTCTGTGTTTTTGGTGTCATCTCTCTCAAGCATCACAGTACTGCACCTCACACGCACACACACGGATGGACTGAGGAAAAAAAAAGCTCTGCTCAGCTGAGGAATGTGGGGCTTCTGCCATGGCAACCAGCAGGGGAGGGCACACAGGTCCTCTCCTGCATTATCACGTTTGGAGCCCCACCTTCTTCCCTCCTCACACTCACTCACTCACTCACTCCTCCCTCTCCCAAACGCCGAATTTCACAGTTCCCGAGCCCAAAACAAATCTGGTTAGGTTTTCGATCCTAGCTCATTCCATCGCAGCAATGGCGGTTTGACCCGAACCATACACCGCAACCCTTGACTCCGGAGTGGTTATGGAAAGCTGTAGTTTAAGAGTTTAGGAAGGGCCAGAGGGCTGGCATGGTCAGGGGGTAGCACTAGCAGCAAACAATTGTACTGTTCAAAGGGGCCGCAGCTTCAGCTGAGGTACAGCCGCCATAGCGGGGGATGGGCTTCCCCTGACTTAAAATAGCCCGCACAGGGTATGTGGAACACTATCAGACAGTCAGCTGCACACTAAGGCTAATTTTTCACACGGCTGCCTCTGGCACTCCTCTTACATGACATCATATATATTAATAGGCTATACGTGGATATCATATTTTGAGATTTTACGTAATTGCCTTGAATCAAAATACCACGCAAAAAAACACACATCAACCAACAATCGCCCGAAAGCGTGAGATTGATAGCATCTGATATGCAGGCGTTTTGTTGCATTTTCAGAGTAGTTGAGTCCCATTTGTGCGTTCGCCACTTTATTACAGAGTTATGGCTTGCATACACTAATCCTATTCTATTGCAAAATGCTGAAGTACAGATGTAGGATTTGATCACTGGTTTGATGCTGAGAATTTTCCTGCATAGCAGGAAAGGCAAACTTCTAGTCTATTTGAGTTTTAAAAATGTTCTTGAACGTTTGAAATGTCCATTTATAAATTTCAGATTCGATTTTCCCTAACGAAAAATGTATTTAGTCCCTACAAAAAATGGCCATTATTATAATCCTCATAATAATTAACATTTCCCGTTGCTGCTCAAATTAAGATCCTACATAAGTTAATAAACTGTGCACATGAATCAATGATGGGAATCGCAGCCAAGGACCTTCTCCTTCACTGTTGAAATGAGTCTGCTCTACAGGTCTGGCCTACACAGTAGAGAGCGCATTCGCGCCATTGCCTGGAATACGTGGGGTGGTCGTTGCGGTGGCTGGTATTGGGAGAAGAAGCTGAACCTGCGAGGACAACAACTCTGGAGTTCATTTAGCAGTGGAGTCGGAGAGACGTGCCTTCAGTCTGGTTCAAAGTTCATGCTTTTCTCCACAATGACCCGTTCGCCATGAGAAGATGGCAGCCGCCAGATCTCCATTTTGTGTGGCACAGTAGCCTAACAGTGCGTAATCTCCACGTTGTAGGCGATACATTGATCACCATCGAGTACATTTAGCCACTGTCACTTTATTAACACGTAACTTATGAATATCTATTTTCTGTTATACCATTCCGATTACTAAAAAACACTTATATAGCCTATATTTCCATTCTGATAAGAGCAAGGTTGAGAGAATCAATATTTATGCATGACAGTTGTTAATACTATTCCAATGCATGTTTTCTTTACACTGTAGATGTGCTTACTGGAGTCTGGTCACTTTATGCCCTGTGCATATGGTCAGTAGGTTGAGTGGAAAAACGGTGAACATAGGCCACTTTAGGAGAACGGAGAGTGAACCTACTGTAGCACACTACGTAGTACAACTATGCCTTGACGCTGCCAGCGCCTCTCGCTCGCCACTCCCTCATGCGCCATTTTGTGCGCAACAGTAGCCTACATTTTATGCACTGCATGGGTTCGAGAGAAAGGCTTGTCCACTTCACAGCATGTAAAGTAAATGATTAACTTTGATTGAAATGATACCATATATTATAGCTCAAGAATAGTCTATAGGCTACTCGTTTAATTACTTACAGTTTGATCATTAGAAAAAAGGTGTCACTCGGATTTGGGTTGACGTTATTAAGAAGAGGAGGGTCAAATGTATTAAAATGTATTCATTTTGGTAGGAGCAGGCTACCTAGGTGGATGACCTTGCATCTATTTATCTTTCAAAGCGTTGTCCCTTTCTCGGTAACCCACCCAATTTGACAGGCTCCGCCATATCACCTGAGGCCCTATGCCCATATAAACCTATTGATTTGATATTTCTATACAATATTAATGCCCAAATGATTGCCAATTAATTTCTATTGATCCAAAAATCAACAAAAAACACTGCTATAAGGCTTAAAATGTATATTCGTTCAACAGTTGATTCAGTCAACTGATGGTCTAAAGACAAACGTCTTTAGAAACCTGTATCCAGTTTTCGCATAGGCACAGGACTACTTGTCGCCAACAATAATCTTGAGTGTCCAAAAAGCAATAGAGAGATTTAGGCTACTTGACTGAGGCCGTAGGCCTAAACATTCCTCATTCATTTGGCTATATGGTCTATAAACTCATAATCAGAACCGACGGCTATTTGCCTTATTTGTCTCTCTGTCCATATTCCATATTTGCCATGCAAGAACCCAGCGGGTAAGCATCTGAATCAGACACATATTGGGATGATTTCGCGGTCACTTGGTTAATGAGTATGCATATGTTTAGAATATAAACAAAACCGAAACACTGCATATAACTTGCGGCGGTGGCAGTTAATAAACACTTACAGGGCTCTTAGACACACACATGTCGGTAAAGCCGGATTTTCTAGTTCACTGCGAATGACACCACCCTGGATAAGTCTGAACCATGTGAGCCAGCAAGTTGGCAGCCATTTTTATTTGACAACGCCCAATTACCACAATGAAAAACAGTCACATGTGGCAGAGCAGAATATACCAGAACATTTAGAAACATCAGTGACAGACAGCGCAATTCATCTGGGCGTCACCTTTTGAAAAAAAAATATATGGATGAGTGTTACGTTAAGAATTCGTGGCTAGGTTCCTGTATGGGTAAAACAAACGCTTATAAATACAATATATTATTAATAACTTACACTAAAAAACCCAAACAGCTGACACTGTATCACTATTGTTTAAAGGTTAAATAATAGCAGTTTTATAGGCTATGCAACCATAGTCGAAGGCATGCACAACGTTGTAAATCTACATATTATGAATGCACGTCTGGCTATATTTCATTCGAAAGCAAGGACTGTCTATTACACTCTTACTGGGGATGCAAACACTCTCGCTCCTCTCTCTGTCTGCCTGTGCCGTGGCTATACCCCCCCCCCCCCATCGCTCAGCTGCTAGCGCTCGCTCTACAGCCTAGCGCTGCTGTTAGGAGGAAAACCTGCCTTCATTCATAAAGTCTGTAAACTACTCGAGAGTACTACAGCATCGTGGAAGAGGCGGTTCTCGGAGTAGCTGCACCGCCCACATAGAGAAGAGAAAGGGAGGGGGAGAAGATAGAAGCAGTCATTGGATAGAAGAAAGGAGGGAGAGTGTGGCTACAATGTATGCCAGAGAGCACGCCTGACGCACACAGGGGGTATATAGCAAGGGTTTGGCTATGCTGGTGATATCGAGCAGTGACACATTTCTGATACATGTGAACTGTTTTCGACGAGTGCCAGATGAATCGTTGCTACAGTTGCCGTGGACGATTTGATTCTCGTCGCTGCACTGTTCAGGAGAAGCCAAGCCTCATAGCGTGCAGAATAGAACCACGTAGGCTACTTTTCTATAACGTTTGACATGACTCATGGAGCAGAAACCTAACCGCACATCCTTACATTCGCTTTTAATTTGATGTCGACATGACTGCTGGTTTTAAAGAGATCGAGATTAAGGGAGTGTTTAAATGGTTAGCCTAGATTTTATATGCATTATAGCCTATACATTAATTATCAAAGCCTCATGGGTCCTCATAAACGTGCAAAATGTTTTTATTAATTGCAACCATAATGTAGCATAAATATGACAACAATATGTTCCATCTGAATCCAAACTTTAGATCTATGTTGTCAAAAGTTAGAGCATTCATATGGGAATCGCACTCATTTTGCATGCAAGCATCATGCCAATGATCGCAATCAAATAATTAAATACTAAGGGAAAATGCCCACTAGTTGAACGAATTCTAGTTAACATCTGTATTATATAAACCCAAATAAAATGCAACAATTCTCAAGTTTATCCACATTGTTTTGCCAGAGTAACAACTTTAGTGTAGTCAACTCATTGCTATCTAATCTACACTATGACCAGAACTTCTAAATCTTTGAATTCTATATTGAGAAATGTACATATTTCCAAACAAAATTCTTTAAGATAAACAATTCTTCCCCACTAATAATATAAAGCATTACACCGAAGAAACAAGAAACAATTACATGACGAAAACACTGGTGAACATTTGTATATTTGCTCACTCTACCTAGTTGTATATAATGTACAGTACGTAAACGTTGTCTAAACTCAGATTTCTGTATTCTGTCTCTAAATGCTGTCAATCACTAGTAGCACCATATCACCAAGTAACATTCCGAGTATGTGTTAAATCTACTTGGAGAATGAAGGTAATTCAGATTCTGAGAGAACTGATATACACCTAGGTCTACTGCTATAAATCTGATATCAATCACTGATAATTGTCTGAACTTTAATTTTTTTTTTTTTGTAACGTCAAATGGTCATTTTGTTGCTTTATTATACATCAAGATACATTATATTCTCGTCTTAACTCTGATGTAAAACAACTATCAGAGTAACTTTAGGATGCACAGTGAATAACATGAATATACGTGAGGATAGAGAGTGAGAGGAGACAAAACATTACTCCTAAATGAGAAAAATGAAAACATTATGAAAAGCTAGTTGTCTTAAATCTGATAGTGTTAAAGCACCCTAATGAAATCACAATGTTACTACTGTAATGTTCCAAATTCAAAAACCACTCCTTTACATCTCAATTAAGCCCAGAAACCTTTACAACTAATTAATATATCATACTCAAAAAAGTTATCACACATCTTTACACATAAATTAAATTAATTGAATAACAAATTCATATCCATAGAGTAATAACAGAAATTGTATTGTATTATACTCAATTATACAGTAATATTTCCAGTTCAATTTATAGGACCATGTCCAAACGGTCAGCATTGGTGTAAAGCCTGTCCATTGCCAGAATGTCCTTTTCTATCAAGTACACGTCGTGGTAAGTGACATCCAATTGACCACAAAGTTCTATGCCAACAAGACCATCATCTTTAGTTAATTATAAACTTGGTCCAACCAGAAGCCTTCTGTGAGTTCCACTTTAGAAGATTAGAGAAGTTATTCTTCCAATTTACCTTTAAAAAGGCAAATAAGGATTTGGACTCAATAAGATTTTCCTACTTTCAGAGAATTTAGAGTCCTGGATCAAATTGGAACACTTCAAAAGTAACAATGTGTGAGGTAATCACTGACTACACTGCTCATGTACCTCTGTTTTCCCCAGTCACATATCAACAGATTAACAAAAATAAACACTTAAAATCTGCCTCTAAAAACATCGACCAAAATATCCATATTCATCAATATGACCACAAACAGTTCTCATAATCTTACTTGAAAAATCTGCTAAATGTAACAAGCATCTCCAACTTCAAAGTTCACTTTGAGAGATTAAGAGAGAAAGAGAGAGAGAGAGAGAGAGAGAAAGGGCAAACTCGAGCCACAATGTACTTGTGTTTCAAAAACAAGAGGGTGGTTTCTTCCTCGGAGGGTGTGACGTCAGCCCTGACTTTGTTTTGAATCAATGAACCCCAAGTACCTATAGAACGTCCAGAATGTGGGGGCCAGTCCACCCTATATGCAACTGACTCGTAGGAACAGCCAAGGCGCCCCACCCACGCCCGGCCTTCCTCTGTTTTGTCCCCTCCTCATGTGCAAAACATGGCTGCTGCCCAAAACATTGATAGAGGAATGTCAGGTAATGATCATTGATAGAGGAATGTCAGGTAATGATCATTGGTAGAGGAATGTCAGGTAATGATCATTGATAGAGGAATGTCAGGTAATGATCATTGCTGATCAACATGGCAAAGATATTTGGGCTCTGGATTCTAGTTAAAAAAATTTTTTTTAGAAGCACTAGAGCTCAACTCTGTTAACTATTTGTTATCTGTTAACTATTTGTTAACTATTTGTTATGTTTGGTACAGTCCACATAGCATTAGAGAGAAATAACGAGTAACTATCCACTTTGTGGATAGTTACTTTATTGAGGAAAATGTACTTACTATGACTGTGACATGTGGTTGACTCACCTAGCTATCTTAAGATGAATGCACTAAATATAAGTCCTTCTGGATAAGTGCGTCGGCTGAATGACTAAAATGTAAATGTTAATATTTTGATGTTTTGTTGATGGCGGTGGAAAACGCCATCTCAGCTGACGCTCCAGAATCTCCCATAAGTGTTCAATTGGGTTGAGATCTGGTGACTGAGACGGCCATGGCATATGGTTTACATCATTTTCATGCTCATCAAACCATTCAGTGACCACCTGTGCCCTGTGGATGGGGGCATTGTCATCCTGGAAGAGGCCACTCCCATCAGGATAGAAGTGCTTCACCACAGGTTGAAGGTGATCACACAGAAGGGCTGTGTATTTATTGGTGTTTACCTTTCCCTCTAAGGGGATGAGAGGACCTAAACCATGTCAGGAAAATGCACCCCACTCCATAACCGAGCCGCCAGAACCCTCATTTACTCAAGTGTTTCCTTTATTTTGGGAGTTATCTGTATATGGATAATGAAGACAAGGATTAAATGTTGACCCAATGGCATCCCAACATGCCAGTCATTTTAATTAGACCCTTAACTGAAAACCAAACAAAAACTAGTTTTATTCATAACATCGGTCAGTGTGTTCAACCTCATCCTTTTTCGTATGAGACTGAAATGACGCCTGCGACCACAACTGGGGAGGAAAATAGAGTCGTGCATTCTCAAATAGCAAAGCAACCAAACATGTTTGCTGGACAAAATCAAATCAATATGGAACATATTTCAATAGATCTAGATCTCATTGCTCCTCGATCTATGTGCTCAGCAACTCAGTAAATACATCTCAATCACGAAATCCAACACCACACTCACATCCATGTGAGCATGTGTCCTGTGTGTGACATGGCACACACTCCCAGTATGATGAAGTGACTAGTATGAGGTGGCTCACTCAGGGTATGGGGGAGGGGGGTTGAGTAAGGGTGTAGGTTTGTAAGCTGCCCTCGCTCCCTCTGCCTTGTAGTGTGTGTGTGTGTGTGTGTGTGTGTGTGTGTGTGTGTGTGTGTGTGTGTGTGTGTGTGTGTGTGTGTGTGTGTGTGTGTGTGTGTGTGTGTGTGTGTGTGTGTGTGTGTGTGTGTGTGTGTGTGTGTGTGTAAGGGTATAGCATGGCCATACCAGCACATGCCTGTTTGGCAGACATGTGACCTGGAGGCTCCATTTGAACTGATTCAGAATCAGAGCTGTGAGACTGAGGGAAAGAGCGAAAAAGAGAAAGAGGGAGAAGGAGCGATAGAGGGGAAAAGAATGGAGGGGAGAAAATGGGTCTTCCCTGGGCTCTGTAAGGCCTCATAAGAGAATAATAATAATACAATTCTTACATATCATTTGACACACCCACTTCTTACCACCTTATATCCACATTTGAATTGCAGCAGAGACATGTCTAATATCAACTTATCCAAACACTTATCTTCATACATCTAAAGTAATCATCCTCTATTTCTATCTTTTTCCATTGATGTTGCCCTCTAATTAAACACATTTTAAAGCTTGACATTGGCTTATTTTGTATATATTCAAGTATTTTCTTAATACTGCAGTAGGCTGAATCAGGGTCACACAGAGTGTTTCTTGGTAGTCTTAAACAAACATAACCACCTCATACACATGGTTATGGGCTTAAAAAAGAAGAAGACCTGTACAATTTCAGTTAATGTCTTGAAGTGTATGACATTGTATAACAGTTTTACATCCCAATATTACACTTTATATACATCACAGAAGACTGGAATAAAATTAAAGCGAAACACTGGATTTTTGGAGGTAAAAAAATAAAACAAAGTTGATTAATTATGAAGTTATTACAAAGATTAATAACATTCCACCCATAAGGCCACTAGGTCTTTAGACTGCAGGAAAGGGCTACAAAAAAACTAAAACTTTCACCAAGGTCAATGGATCTGGTAAAGGAAACCCCATTAACACATCACTGTTAACAAATATCAAGCCATCCTTGCATGTGCCCCTGATACATCACAACCTTCTTAACTGTATGGGAAGGTTTACATGAAGTAGTCCGGTCATTCAGTAACTAGTTGATGTTGTGAAAATGGTGATGACTTCTATGCACTGATAGAGCATGGCAATACCGAGAGTGTTGAGCTGTGAACGATAGAGCTATTTGGTCACTAAGACATACTTTAAAATATAGATAAATGACCCGTAACCCTATACTCAGTTCAGTCACAATTATTTTCGTTGTCTCAATAATTGGCCATTTTGGATGTCTAAAATAACAACGCTTTCTCACCTGTGATGCAGCAAAATAATTAGTTTATAAACCATAGTTTATTACGGTTCAGTAACACTTTTATATGTGATGTCATATTACATACTTTAAAGACATATTTTATTTTTCAATGCAATACTATGAAAAATGTCGTTAAGATTTAATTCATTCATTTGAAGACAGTTTTCAAAAAGTACCAACAACTTCTCCATTGAGCGCAAACATGTTACCAGCATTAGATCATTATTCATATAAAAACAATATTTCATAAATCAATAGTTATTCATTACCAAAAGGTAAACATTCTGATTAGAATCCAAGAACCCTTCTTATAAGTTAATATAAGAACATAACACAATTATGAATCTTTGGCCCACACAACTCCACAATCCTTAGATCTTTGCTACTACGGCTACGACCATGAATCCTATCACGTTCCCACTTGAAGCTGCAGACAGTCTTTCAATAACTTCATTGAGCTATTCAAAATGTATTATGAAAATGGAACTAATTCTCAACAGTCCATTAACTTAGAAAATGTAGAAATCAACTTGCCAAAGGACATGCTGTCCACAAAAGCTTTATCTTCCTCAGCTCTTTAATGACCTTGTACAATACATACAAGATGTGCACTGGAATTTAATCTGTTGCTTGTCCTTAACAAAGTTTACAGCACCTATGCTTTCCACACCTGGGATCTGCAAACCCCCTGGTGAGTCAATGATGAAAACAAGGCTCTGAGTGGGAATCCACTCGTATGAAACAGGATTTGGATGTTAAGATATACAAACTATGATTTTTGATGTTGTTGAAAATGTATAGAAATTGGCTGACAATTTAGAGCTCCACTACTATGGAACCCATTGTCTACACCACTGAGAAGTGGGCCACGGATTTCTGATGACAAGCCAAAAATACCTTCTCTCTCCCGAACGAAACCTTCCACATTCCGGCACCCAAGACCCACTGTGACACCCACAGAAAGGAGATGGGAAGACAGTTGCTAAATCCACACGAGGAGACGCAACACCTCTTAAAGCAGAGCAGAACAGCAAGGGGACTGACTGGGGAAGCTCCGCCCACTAGGCTCTCTGCTCATTGGTGTCCAAGTGTACAGGGAGCACTCTGGAACAAAATGGCTGCCCTGGCTGATCAACCAGGTGGATGATGAAGCACATTCATGACAAACAACATTTGGGTCCTTTATGAGAAGAGGTGATTAAATGCAACAGAGCTAGTGAAAAGGGACTATTCTCCTGCTGTGAACCAAATCTAAGGAGAGGAAGATCGTTGACACTACACAAATTGTCAACATCGTTGGCTATGAAATTAATAATCAACATCTTGGCATTTAATATTTATCCATTCAAAATGTGGAAACACATTCATACGTATTTGTGAACTAATGAATGTATACTCAAGCAAAACAAGTACACAAATAGTCAACATCAGAATAGCCCAGGAAGGGCCTCCTGAGTGGCGCAGTGGTCTAAGGCACTGTATCGCAGTGCTAGCTGTGACACTAGAGATTCTGGGTTCAACGGGAGACCCATGGGGCGGCGCACAATTGGCCCAGCGTCGTCCGGGTTAGAGGAGGGTTTGGCCGGCAGGGATGTACTTGTCCCATTGCACACTAGTGACTCCTGTGGTGGGCTGGGTGCAATGCACGCTGACACGTTCGCCAGGTGTATGGTGTTTCCTCCGACGCATTGGTGCAGCTGGCTTCCGAGTTAAGTGGGCATTGGGTCAAGAAGCAGTGCAGCTTAGTTGGGTTGTGTTTCAGAGGACGCATGGCTCTTGACCTTTGCCTCTCCTAAGTCCGTATGGGAGTTGTAGTGATGAGACAAGACTGTAACTACCAATTGGATACCATGAAAAAGTGGGGAAAAAAATAAAAGAATAGCTCGGTCACTTTGAAAGGAATAATGAACATCTTGGCATACAACATTTATCCATTCAAACTGTGAAGTAATTCATGCTTAAATTCAACTGTTAAGATAAATTAAGAGCAAAGTTTTGAGAAAATAAATGCTATGATGTCATTTAAATTTTCAAGCAAAACAAGTGTTTCTGTCTACAATGTGGGCCGTGACCTTAACGTGAATTACATGTGAAAAATATCCAGCAATCTTTTGATGATGCCCAAATGTGACTACATTAAAACTCTCTGCAGCACTATATCTTATAGCACATGAAGTGGTAATAACATGGTATTAAGATTTTAACAAGATGTTAGTTTCTCCCCAATGAAAACATTACTTCAATATCCTTTGATTTAATAAATAAACAGAACTAAAGATAAAAACCAGTCACACCTTTTGTAATAATGTATCCAGTTGGAATTTTCACACGGTGAAATGAAACAAGACACGTGGCAATGGATGCAAATGATGACTGTCTATCAGTCGTTTGTTCTGACTGTGGCCAAAGGTGCTGAGAGAATGCGGAGTACTGTATGCCGTCTAGAGCTGCAACCCGGAGGCTTATCTTAGCTTCCTTTGGGTTTGCAAATGCAGAATAATACAGAGGCTCTGCCCTGTTCCCTCTGGCCTTGCTTTTTTCCCATATCTACTCTGGAAGGATACAAAGGAACAGGCGTGATAGACATAGCACTGATAGACAATTTCATAACAAGCCATCATAACAAGGCAACAAGACAAGCTTGTCTGCATTGAGTTTGGGAAGCCAAAGACTAGGAGAAATCCAATAAGGATGTTTGACCTCCAGACGGATTCAATTTGATGAGTCAAACTCACAAAAATGAAGGAGATTGCACAAGATGCACACCCATAACGCTATTCATCTTTTAATTTTCTCCACATTTAGAGGGGAAATGGTATTCGGTGTTAAAGGAGCCTTTGTCCTTGAATACATTTTTACAGTTTGGTCATTTAGCAGACACTGTTATCCAGAGAGACTTACAGTCACTGCATTCAACTAGGTAAGACAACCACATATGGGTCTGTCCACAGACCACAGCAAACGTACTGATAGTGTAATACATTTTAATACAAAGTTACTAAATACGAGGATGTCAGTCGGATCTAGCTGTTACTGTGTCAGGTTAACTTATTTACAAAAAGCCGCATCATATTGGAGCAGAAGCTATATGTGACAACTTAAAGACAGGAAATCTCCCAACCTCAACAGTTTATATGATCGAAAGAATATTTCAGAAAAATGTGCCCTTGGTACACATATTTCCTGTGAAGTTTGCAAAACTCTAAAAAAGCAACAACAAAAAAATGATAGAGCACTGTTACATTTTTACAGCAGTCAACTTCAGGTTTGAAAAGATCCACATGGATAGCAAGAGAGGGACTTCAATTACACAGAATAACTCTGCCACAAGAACCACTGACATAAAAAAAACTATTAGCTCCTTGATCTTAAATTTCTCACATTGCAAAATATATTTTAAAGTAATTAGGTCTAAGGGACAGTGCCTGCGGTCTCCCTACCCCTTCATGCACACACACCCCTCCCCTCTGCCGCTTTGCCCCGGGGGAAACTTTGGGAGTGTTTACTGTGTTCCTCACCCATCCGAGCCTCCAGAGAGGCCGGTTCACAAGGCACACAAAGAAAGGTCAGGGGTGAGGGGGCAGGAGGCCCCTAACACAGGGAAGCACTTTTTTTTGGGGGGGGGGGGGCGTTCTGCTAGACTGAGCGAGGCTGAAGACTTTTCTATTCCAGGAACAGTGAGGTAAGTAAGTAAACATCCGCTGACTGTGTTACACAGAGTAAATAAATGTGATAACTAAAAACAAATCAACAAACGCCCCTTAGTCGTGTAAGCTCTTCAGATTCAGACCAGACATCACAAAAGGCACGCTTACTTTCAGTTCGACTCTATTCATAAATGTTCTTTCTATATGGCATTTATTTAACTCTACGTTGATGTTTTTATTCAAACAAACTGAACAGTCTGTATAATATCATAAAGGAGAGTAAAGGACCGGATTTAACTTAACAAAGTACTTTAAAGTGTATGGGCACAACCTAAAGCATGAATCAGACTGAATTGTATCACTGTGGGTGGCCGTTCCTTCTCTTGCTAGGAAATAACTGGTACCTTGGTACCTGCTTCGTGCCGACCCGGTAGCAACGAACCTGCCGTTTCTACTTGTAGAATCTTAATGCTCATCAGTGGCCAACAACTTGACTTTAAACCAATCAGAGAGCATAAACCCCCACGTGAGGAAGCCAACAGGAGTGACAACAAAAAGGGAAAAAATAGGGCATTTTACATCCACGGTTAAATGTCATGAGCCAATCACACTTCATATGCAATATAGCTTATGGAACAGCTGCCTGTGTTAGCTGCCGTGATAGGTCAGTCTGCTTAACTAGCTAGCTAGCTATGCTGTGCTAGCTAGAGAATTTAGCTATATAGCTAGCTAAAATTGGGATCTAGACCTTAAAAGAAGCAACACAAACGGACATGTATTGCCAAACAACGCTACTGCCACCTTCTGGTTTGGAGTATTTTAACACGGCTGAGTGGCTGACGACTTTAAGGTCTTTGCTGGATGAACACAAAAGTGATTGACTGGCAACACTGTTCAGAGGTGATAATTACTGTCTGAAGGCAAATGTTTGACAAGCCTACCACAGTGTCTGAACTATGAGTGTCAACCCGTCTACCAATCCATGAAAAACACATTTAAAAAATGCATCATAAATGCCCACCCAATTTGTTATTATAGTTAACCTGTGCATTCTGTGCTTATCTGCCAGGTCAACTGCCATTTCTATCCAGCTGTTTGGTGCAGAGCCACCCCTGGAGAAATACACTCTCAAGGAGGCTTCTTCTGGGTGACGTGCCCTTGGATGGGTGGGATGGAGTAGAGTGGGACGAGCCTCCGTCCGTCGACACAGGGACAACTCAACTCTACCCCGGGGCATCCCTGCTGTGTGTGTGTGTGTGTGTGTGTGTGTGTGTGTGTGTGTGTGTGTGTGTGTGTGTGTGTGTGTGTGTGTGTGTGTGTGTGTGTGTGTGTGTGTGTGTGTGTGTGTGTGTGTGTGTGTGTGTGTGTGTGTGTGTGTGTGTGTGTGTGTGTGAATGGTTGGTTTCCCTTGCATTTCAATTGTAGCTCGGAAAAGCCTGACTCTCACACATGGAGACAAATCCATTTGGCTGCACACTGACCCCAGCCGAGGGGATCGCTCCTTTCCTTGCTCCACCGCCATATAGGCTCTCCCATTCAACACAAAACCCAAAGATATCCTATTTTTCCTGTCCTCTCCCTCTGCCTTTCTTTCTTTTCACCCTTGGCTTCATCCAGGTCAACGGTTCACATTTTTACCAAGATTTATGAGACACGTTGCCAATCCCCCTGCATTTTTTCCACAGCAGCCATAGTTGGTTGATGTGTGTGTGTTGGGAGGGGGACAGGGTTGGGGTGGATTTAGAGGCTAGTGGTGTCCATTGCAAGTCCAAAGCTGAAAGAAGATCTGAAGGGAGTAGGACTCAACCCCTTTAAAAACAGGACAGATGGTCCAAACCAGAAAGGGGGAAGAAGACACATTAGCAAGGGGTTGGGGATTTCTTAAAGGGACGGTGCACATTTTCCCTCAGCTAGACCCCTCCAACAGATTCCCTTCCCTCTTTCCAATACATACACACAGAAATGGACACGTCTCTCTCGCCATCTCCACAACCCACACAAACCCCCACTGGATTGTCTTTCCTTCTGAAAGCCCATAAGGAAGTCCTTCTATGCAGCGTCCCTGCCTCTCCCCCCTCCACTATAATCGGCAACTGAAGCCCCGGAAAGAGAGCGAGCGGCGAATCATATGACCCTGTAGAGGAGCGCACGTTCATGTATGCGACAGCTCTCTTTCTTTCTCACTTTTTCTCATTCACTCACTCACTCAGATGCTCGCACGCACTCTTTCTCTCATTCTGCCTGGCTGGCAAAAAGTTGTGTATTCGGAGTGTAATAGAGTGCAGAACATGTCTTTCTACTCTGGGTGTGTGAGAGGTTGGGGTGTGTGTGCGTGAGAAAGAGCAAGAGAGAAGGAAAGGGAGGGAGCGAGGGACTGCCTTTTTGTGTGCTGCAGTGTCAACGGCCTCTCGGCGCTGCACACAGGTGTTCCAGCCAGCTGATTGGTCGCACCCCCTCTCTCCCAACGCCCCCGCCCTCGCCTTTGGTAGTAGAACAATCGTAAGAGGAAGAAACAGTGAGTTTGCTGGTTGCTGGCTTGAGACAGGCAATGGGAGCAATACTACAGCACTACTAGGGGCTTGATTGATGCAGATCCAAGGACATTTCATATGTGACACATATTTCAAGGAAGTTTGTTTGCAACGCAGGAAAAAAAAAAAAAAACAATAGGAACTGTTTTTTTTTTTTTACATCTTTCAATGTACATTTCAAAGTATTTTCAAACATTTTCAATTAAACTTTGTGAAACATTATTTGAATAATCATATACTGGGCTTTCCCCTCATAATAAAATCACCCTTGTAACCTTTTTCCCCCCATTTAACCCTAAATATATAACAACAAAGACCACCACCCAACTTTAAAACTATAAATATGCAAATATGTTTCTTGCAACCAATAAGAGGATGAACACAACTAATACATTCAGTTCCAAATCTATAAAACCCAGAGGACAACATCATCTTTTGTTCACATAAGCGCAACAGTAACAGAAAGCCATACTGGATGGATAGGAGGCAAATGGGAAGATAATTACAGAATAGTTAAAAATATACATATATATTTACAGTAATGAATGTAATCAGGAGTACCGGGGGGTATGCTTTCTTTTTCACAAAGCACTCCAGCAACTACCCTGCTCCCCAAATACAGATGTGCCCAAAGCGTTCAATTGCCAATCGCTGCATCCCACTGGGCATAGACAAGTGGCCTGGAGGCCAGCAAACACTGGTCATGATGTCACAATAGGACGCCAACCTTTCTTTTTTTTGTTTCAGGTTCTCTCAGCGTGGTGTTGGGTGATACTAAAGGGGGGTGCGATGTGGGGGAAGTAGTAGGCTTTTTTTTTTACCAGCACCTGGCATTTAAGAGGGGGGTCTGGAACGCCCCTTTGTTTCAACGTCTCTCAGAAGTGTAGGCACATCATAATAGGCCCACCACATCATTGCAAACGGCCATGCTCGAGCTAATTTAGCATTCCTCATTAAGCTTAAAGCAGTGAAGCAGGGCCATGGGTTTGTGTGCAAGTGTGAGTGGAAGAGGTGTTGTGCACACAAAAGCTGTACACACCCACATTAAAAGAGTAGTTCACTATTTTACAACTTGATATTAGATGGTTCCTCACCCTGAAATGTGTCTATGGGCCAAAAGAAAGTGTAATCCAGGGTTCAGTTCTCATTATTAAACAGCCACTACAAACTTCAGCTAACATAAGTGACGCTTTTATCCAAAATAACTAACAGTCATGCTGGTATACATGGGAATCGACCCCACTATCTTGCCGTTGCAAGCACCATGCTCTACCAAGTGAACTACAAATGGCCATGTGAACATTTTTTTTTTTTAAGTATTTGCAAATCACCTGAAATCAGTTCAAATCAACTCCATATTTGGTTTGATGTTCCTTAAAGGTGATTTGGCCATTTAAAAATGCTCACATCCTCCTATCCCTTCCATTGATTGTTAGCTTGTGGTGGCTAAAGTTAGCTGAAGTTTGTAGTGTCTGTTTAATAAAGAGAACTGAACCATGGATTACAGTTTCTCCTGGCCCATAGACTACTTTCAGGGTGTGGAAGCATCTAACACCAAGTTGTAAAATAGTGAACTACTCCTTTAAATCTGAAAATTCACAACAACAAAAAACAATGTTCCACAGTTGCTTTTAAGTGTTGTGGCAAACTATGTGGCAAACTATGCCAAAAAAACATTTAAAGCTGCAATATGTAACTTTTTGGGTGACCCTACCAAATTCACATAGAGACACCTGAAACCCCACCTCTTTAAGGAATACCTAGGATAGGATAAGTAATCCCTCTCACCCCCCCCCCCTTAAGATTTAGATGCACTATTGTAAAGTGACTGTTCCACTGGATGTCATAAGGTGAATGCACCAATTTGTAAGTCGCTCTGGATAAGAGCGTCTGCTAAATGACTTAAATGTCAAATGTAATGAGTAACAGATCTGTCATTCTCACTGAAAACAAGTCTAAGAAGCGGTAGATTTGTTCTATGTGCGCTATTTCTATGCTTCCCGTTCTTAAGTTTACTTTTTGGGTCGTTTACTTTCGGTTTTGTACACCAGCTTCAAAACAGCTTAAAATACAATATTGTTTGTTATTGAAAATATATTTAATAGCGATTTAGATTGTACAATGATGGTACACTTGCTTGTTTTGTCTCATAAACTAAAATCAGATGAATTATTCGAATTTTAGCCACCAGGAAATGGCGGGCGATTTCTTCATATTACACTTTTAACTTAATCTCAAGCAATGTCTCCCATTTTTCTTAAAACATCAGATACAAACTAGGAGTTATCACAACAGCTTAATTATCATAGTAAGTAAAGATTTCACTGTGAATCTACACCTGTTGTTTACGAAGCATGTGACAAATAACATTTGATTTGGTAGGACATTTCAACGTAAATACATTTCAAATTTATAGTGTATGTACTTATGTCAGGAGGGACAGAGTGATGTCTGAAGATCCTTCCTCAATCACCCCTCCCCCTCTCACCTTTCTCTCGCTCCCTCTCTCTCTGACACACAACCACAACTCTACATCGTACTCTAGGTTCTACGTCACTCGCGGGCTTTAGCCCACCTCAATACTTAGGACGCTGCAGAAAGAACACGACTTTTGAAGATATATATTTGTGTTAATCAACAAGGGTGGCAACGTAAGCCAAGACAAAGAAGCAATCATAAATACACAATCTAGCTTGAATATTTGAGAGTAGTCTAATTTTAGCACCAGTATGCAGAAAAGAAACGAGATCAAGATAATATGTTGAAGTGACTTCAAATAGCCTATTTGTTCAAATTTGTGTTTTTACAGTAGGCGAAATAAGGTGGAACAATGAGTTGGTGTTGCACTCAAGTCGCGTGGTTGCTCTAGAAGAGGACTGGGCCAAATGAGCAGAGTTTGAACCATTTTCTAATACCTCATAAAATGACCACTTTCTTCAAATGATGTTTGTCATTAAAGCTTCTATGCCCGTGCTTCTCATCAAAATCGAATGAGGCTTTGCGTAGCATATTCATTGGAAATCTAAAACAACACAACTCGGCATAGGCTACTGCAGTAGCGTTTACATAATTCCCAAATAATTGATAGGCCTATTTATATGTTCGGGTGACAATGAGGGAACTATAAATATGTATTTGCCTGAATTTAAATTCCTAATGCTTGTTTTAACAGAATTTGTCCACCGCTAGTTGAGTTGTTGCGGCCATTTTGAGTGTCAGCAAGATATTAGGCCTAGTCGAAACATTCATTTTAAGTCTATGTTTAACTTCATGGTAAAGCCTACAGATGCCTAAGATCACCAGAATAGAAAACTTAAACAGTTTTGCTACATTCATAGAGAGGAGTGAGTGCTTTGCAGCTGTGAATGAACGAACGAAAGAAAAAGGGCTCCCTTTGCCATTCACGATGAGGCTCGCCATTTTTCTCACTCAAGTGACGTTGGATGACTTCTCTTAGTGGGGGTGGCCACGTGTTGTGTATCACCAAAGGTAGGCCTCTCCAGTAACACTGAAATGTAGGCTATTTCATGGGCGAAAACCTCAACACAACTATATTTATCTATGCCATTCAAGGTTGGTAACTTAGGACATATAGCCTCGTTCAAATTGCCCATAGGCCTATGCATATCCGTGCATTTGTTATTCAGACAAAGGTTATACGATTCCTATAGGCATCAATTAGTGTTATAATTGTTTTTCACTTATAGGCAAAAAATCCACCAATGAATGACACTTGAATGGTAGGTTATAAAACATATTTATATTATTATTGGAATACAGCCATGACTTTTCCTTGTCAGGGCTACCGTCTATTACATACTTGTATGTAGTCTATACGTTTACATCAGCCTACATACATAACACTTTTACAGATAGGGCCTAACATATGTTTGAATATATTTAGTAGATCAAAATAAATTGCCTTTGATTAAAATGTCGTTTTTAAAACAAAAGGCACAAAAAAGGTACAGCCTACACCTGAATTAAAAACGGTTAGCCAAACCTCACAACTGTTAGAGCCTAATCTCAAACCCGCTCCTTCCTAGACTAATAATTTAAAAAAATAACCTAAGTGTGTTAAAAGGTTCATGGTAGTGAATATTTTTGAAACTAAGCTAAACTTTCGTAATATGTAACTGGGTCAACTGTAATGGAGGGAGGGCTCAATGTCCCCATTTTGTTATAGCGTCTAAATAGATAGGATAAATAACCTAGGCTACTGAAATTATTTTTTGATCGAACGGTCCATTGAATTATTGTGAGTATTGCATTACATTTCAGCACAATATGTGTTTACTTCCATACACACATACACATGTTTAATGACAAAATATGAATTAGACCAGAGCAAGAATAGGCATTGCCTATGCATGTACATATAACCATGTATTTTCTACAGGCCTACTTCATGATTAGAAACAGTCTTTTTCACATTTCTAACCTAGAGACCAAATTTATTGGTGATTCGACATAATAAAACATCGCCCAGACAACACGAAAACAACGTTCGTGTGCAATAAAAGCAAAAACGTAATTAAAAGACTTCACTCTTCATAATGAATAATCGCTGTGCAACAAATTACTGGAGTTTCAGTAGTTGCCGTGACGTGAATTAAACACATTTCAATCCCACATATTGACATAGCAAATCGATTGTCTCTAGGCTGTGCATGAAAATAAAGTACCAACATACACAATGTAATCACGTAACTAATGCCACTAAACTCCAGAACATGACACTTAAAATGTGAAAAGTAGCTATGGCCTACACATATAAATAAATAATTATTCACACAGGAAGGCCTAGGCCTATGACAAGGCCTTCGGGAAGTAAAATGAACATGAGGTATTTAAGTGATGACGTTGCAATCAATATGAAATTCTCTGTGACAAATAACTGTCCCAATAGTTAATGGGCATTCATCATTTTCGTTTTAAGCGTAGCCTTTAGTGCATACGTAGACAAGACTCGTGACACCACATACTCCACACATGAGTAGGCCACACCGTTCACAGCAATATAATTAAAGAGTAGCCTAAATACAAAAACTTCATTCAAATATTGGATTTGCGAGTCTTACTACTACATCCACACACCAGGCACATAACTCGACATCTAATGCGTGGATTAATTTAAATAGCAACATGTCCCTTCTGCAGCAAAATCCATACATTACCAGATGCAACAATTGAAGTGTTATTGGGGGAGGATGCTAAATACCTTTGCTTCTTAGGGACAGAGTGTTCGACCTCAATATGTTTCCCATGGAGCTCCACTTTACCTGTAAAATAAATGTTTATGTTGAAAAAACGAGGCCATGTCCTCCATTCAGAGTGTAGAAAATGTATTGTATTTATTTGCCATATGGAAACAATATTTACCATGTGACTGAGTTGTGTGTTCCTTAATTGTGTCTCATGTTGTCTAATGTGCACGAATGAATGTTCAAGATTAGTAGTCTAATAACGCAATAGGCCTGTCATTCAAAGATGATGGGGAAGAAGTTACCCTCCTTGCTCAACTGGAAAGCCATTAAAAAATTGCGTTGTGTATTAACTCATCAACTCCTATATCACGTACACACATTGTTGATATTTTACAACTCATTCATACACAGTAAAACCGAACACGTATAACTTAATAGTCCATTTGAAAGGGACATTGTCAAGCATTTATTAAAAGCTGAAGATACACGTTTGCGTGTTCTTAGTGATCAATTGCAGGCTTAACACACGAGCAGCATGGCGTCCTTCGTGCTATATAGAACACACATCACATGCTACATATGTAGGAAATCATGAAGATACATTTAAGGAAATCAAGCACGTTCGTGACTTGTGAGAAGAATGGGAGAGTAATTTGGCAATGTAATGGTCAAGGCAATCAAAGCCATTAATCTATGAAAGAATAGTTTCGATGTATGCTTTTAAACTACACCTACAATCGCTATAGTGGCCTATTTGCCAAAAGGGGGAGGTGGAAGATTTAATTCTATAGCTCCACCGAGTACACATAACCTAGTCATACAAGGCACCAGAGAGCAAGGCTTCGGCAAGTACAATAAAAGCGTGTGGCCATAAGGCCGAAATATAGGTATCTGGCTATCATATCCAGGACTAAACATGGGTTTTAGTGTATGTAAATTGACCTAAAATAGAATACGATTCGAGAAATCTGGATATCTTGATGTTCACATTCAAATAGGTAGGCCTATGTGATGGGCCCCCTCTCCCTGTAAAAGTTGAGTATCTTGTTGTTCGGATAAGCACTTCATAAACCTTTCATCGATTATTATAGGCCCATGGAATATATTTTCTTCGAAGTGTCTCTTAATTCTATAATACCTTCTACTGGACATTAACATTGGGACGCGTGAGGGGAGTGGGCAAGCCCTTGTTTATTTGAGCCTTGGTGGTTTCCCTATTGAATTAAATTACATAAAGGTAAGACGCTATTGAAGCGCTCATTTACGTTCAATTACTTACCAGAAAATGCTTCAATGGCTTTCATAGCCCATTGGTCGTCTGGACAATCAACAAACGCGTAGCCAGTTTTCATAAGAAACTGCCCAGAGTATGGAATCTTGTTGTCATCAAAGGTTTTAACCAAGTCCTCCGCAGTCACGTTTTCATTGAGATTTCCAATGTATAGCTTGTTCATGTTGAAAAATAGAGGTCCTCCAATTGAAATTTTAAAAATCAGAGCAACAAAACTTTTTTTTCTTTGAAAACGCAACAAGATAGATCTACCCAGGATGATCACAGGTTGAAAACACTTGCAAATGTCCACAAGCAGTAAAAGAAAACGAAAGACATTTATTTTCAATGTAAAACTAATGAAAGAGGAAAAAGTTGAAAGTAATGGTAATGTTGGAGTCTGATTAAGTCCAATACTGAAGTGGAGAAACCTTGACTGCAGCAACGCAAGCGAATGTATCGCACAATGTAGAAATTGATCAATTTGAATTAATTTGATGGTGGTTATGGTGGAATAGTGGTAGAAGTATGGCGGGATCGGGAGAAATGTTTTCCTCTCTCTGCCCCTCAACCTCGAGTTGTACTCTGCACTGTCACAGATCCTTCTGCCTGGCGATGGCACCGCCTCTTAACCGACTCGAATTCACATTTTTTTTGTTTGCAGCGAGGAAACCACGTGGTATTCGAGTAGTTAGAAAAAGGGCCAGCCTCCTGGCCGCGTAGCTTCCCAGATGAGTGTACGCAGCGAGCCTTCGTGCTATGCCACCGTGTTGTGTGCGTATAGGCTTTATGCATACGTAGCCCACACACATGCGCGAGTGTGCTGGGCTTGTGTGCGGAATATCAGTCACCGGGAGGGGAGACTTCCCTCAAGATGCGGATGTGTGTTTTGTCCATTAGAAATATATAAATAATTCGCAGGTTCTAGATAGGAACACAATGTATGACTATGGTGGCGGACGTGTGCGAGTTGTGGTCTCCGTAGTTTAATATCAGCTCTTAGCTCATATACCATTTGGTCATGACATTCTCTCTTCAGTCCTGCTCCAAAAGTCTTCCCGCCTCTCCAATAAATATGCATTGTGGTAAAGAATTTGGTCGCCAGGAGGATGTTACATAAATGTAAAATCATGAGCTTTAAGTCATTTTTGAAAAGGCTCTAACAAAAGGTTGTGACATAGGCAACGAGGCCAACAGCCGTCAAGCAAGATACATTGTAACAAACTGCCGCGTGGGAGGAAATTGTTTGGGTTCATTGTAGCACTCGTAACATTGTTGCATTCGTCTGAAACTAGAAGGCCTCGCTGGAGCAACGAGTCCTTGGTTTGAGGTTATTCTTTGGCCATTTAGACAGCCTGTGACAATAGTCATGGTATGCAAATACGCCCAAGCCTCTTGGGTAACATAACTCGGCGAAATAGGCCATCAAAGCCAAAGAAGATCTTTGTTTCTTCTGTTCTCATCATAGGGTTTTGGGGAAACCGACTGCACGCAAAATGGAGGATCCAGTGTTGCAGGCCCAAAAAGCGCAAAGAGCAGCTTTTCATTGGAAGGGGAAATGGTAGAGCTTCTGAGGCAGTCAGTGTGCGTCGTGTGCTCCATCGAAAGTCGTGTACTTCATCATGAACAGTCACGAACTTACGTTATAGTGAGTTAAGTGTGTTTAATATAATCATGCAATTATCTCTACAGAACCCTTACTTTGAATAAATCATGCGACAATGAAGCTGCATTGAGCCATTAGGTTGACTACTGAGACTGCAGCAATATACTGTATTCAACGTGGCATATAGGCATACTGTATCGCTTAGTTGTAAAATGGCTCGCCTACAGACGTTGGAGGGTTAAAAACTCAAAATCTTCCAACAATTTTATTATCTGTAACACATGGCAACGACTCACGTTATAACCCATGTGTTATGGAACTGACAATAATGTCACAGTAATTAATGCTATACGAAACATGCAAGTCGTGGGCTTGAGAACCAACAGCGAAATTATTTGTATGCTAATTGATTGTTTTATTTTTATTAATTACAAATTAAGACAAAACCTAAGTTTCACTTACATACTCTAGAACCTGTTAGATATTAATAACATAATCTATAGCCTATTCCTCTTCCGCTTCACACAGTAGCTGCAGATAGAACAATGGCCGAATTGTACTGAAAGGAAACTGACCAGATTCTGTTTCAAATTAGCCACGAGTAAGCCTATAGAATAGGTACTGCATAGTTATTATACCAAGACCTTGAAATTCCATGTAAGCACATGATATATGTTCACTTTTTATATTTAAAAAAACGTTTTACAAACACACATATGCACATAATAAAAGTCAGTTATAATTTTTTTTTTTAAACTGTAAGAGGCTAAATGAACATACATTGTGAACGTGCATATGGCCAAAACATACCGTAACATTAGAGGAAGAACATAGGCAAACAAACACTTACAATAATACCTAAAACAATGGAATAATGAACACTTCGGGCTAATTGAGTTGATAATGAGGACTTGGACTTCACACCAGGTTATAAAGATTCACAAAGACTAATGTAAGGAGGAACTGCCTCAGCCTTTGCCCCACCCTATATAATGTTTTAGCAACACTGTAATAGTATATACACTGTGTATGTTGAAAGCTATGACCAATGGCACCAGTCACTCAAAACAACTAATGGTAGATGTCACTCAATATTGAGTCAACCCACAAATAACAAGTGCATGTTTTGTGTTGTTTTGTTGATGTAATTTGTTGGGTGCAAAAAGTATTACATTCTAGAACAAACTGTCACGTCAAAGGTTAATTGGTTCCTATACTAACGCACTTTTAAATTGAATTTTTACCTTTATTTAACTAGGCAAGTCAGTTAACAACAAATTCTTATTTACAACGACGCTGCTCTATGGGACTCCCAATCACGGCCGGCTGTGATCCAGCCTGGATACGAACCAGGTACTATAATGCACTGAGATGCAGTCTTAGACCATTGCCCACTGTAAACAGGCTATTCAGTCTGGCACAGTGTGGAAGTATTAGTCACTAGGGAACTGAAGTTGTAACCCGGGAGGTTGTTAGGTCAAATTACAAGATACTTAACATCAATTGCAGAAAATACCCTGAGGACAACAAAATGAATAACTCTAAATACTTGTAATGGTCTAAATGGAAAGGTTACAAAGTCATGTTTTTTTGCTTATGTCTTACATTGTGTTTTGTATCAATATGTTGCAATTACTACAACGATCAATAGAGTTATTATGGAGACCCACACACATCTGTGTTTGTTAGGGAACTGGTAAGTACAGGCATGGTCTTAATTTGATCACTCTATTGCAGGAGGTTTAAAAAGGCTTTTGAAGTTTGCCACTGAAATTTAAGACTTGATTTTCCCTTAAGAAAAATGTATTAACCTCTATAAAAATGTCCATGAATTATAATCCACATAATAATTCACATTTCCTGTTGCTGCAGTATAATTCTTCTGCTGTACCAAACTGGCTCAAATTAAGATCCTACATCTGTATGGGATCACTGGTATGTAAAACACACACTGGTAATGGCATACATTGAACCTAGCTAAAAGGTTTGATAACTTTATGAAACAAATGAGATTCTGATAACTTCATCATCAAATCAAATTTTATTTGTCACATGCCAAATACAAGAGGAGTAGACTTTACAGTGAAATGCTTACTTACGAGCGCTTTCCCAACAACGCAGAGTTAAAAAGTAAGAAAAATAAATAAAAAATGTGCAAATAAGAAAAAAAGCAAACAATAAAATAACAATAACGAGGCTATATGCAAGGAATACCAGTACCGAGTCAATGTGCAGGTGTAGGAGGTAGTTGAGGGAATATGTAGGGTAATGTGGGAAAACTATCCCCTTGGGGTAGATACATAATCCACTTTTTTAGAGATACAAATTGTAATCAGATTTTAACAAACCAGTCAAATTTAAGGTAAGTGTGTTGAGGCTAACTGACCCACTCCACAATAGGGCAACTTGTCCCCCGGCAATCCAATCCAAGTCAATGGTACCTAAATTAGCATTTTCTAAATCATGGAAATGATGTGATGCAAAAATGAAAAGAGGGATCTTATATCAAACCTCATCAGAAGTGAGAATATTAATAGTGAGATGTGCAATGCCATTATGTTTCAATGTTTTGATTTTAGACTTTAGCTTTTAAGAGTTAATTACAACAACAAAAAATCTAAATAAAATGTATAAAATCGTTTTTACACACTAATCTTCGGGGGAACCAGTACCTCCGGACTTTGGAAAACATTTAATTAAATAATAAAAAATATTGTAAACAGTAGCCACTTATTTCCCTTCATAGCTTGTTTGCCTTAGCATGGACATCATTCACATACCTAACATTTACCAAACATTGCTTTTGTTTTCGAATGCCAAGCCAGTCAAGATCCTCTGGATTATGTAGCCAACATATTGAAAATCAAGATCATTTTATTGTCCATTGTCCACGAATGTTCAACCAAAAAATGTGTGTTGTACATTATCCCAACCCCTTTCGAAAGACACCAATAGCCTACAAACACAGAGGGTGGCGAAGTTAAAGCAGAGGGTCGGCCATAGTAGTTAAGGGGGTAAGTGCCATGCTCAAGTGCACAACTGCAGGAGGCGGCATCTAGGATACAGGAGCACCAGGGCTTTTGATGTACAGAATCCCCTATTTGTGCTTTTCAACCATCTCTCTGCTGCTATATGAGTGAGGGGGACACTGACAATAACTTTGTTATAGAGGTAACAACAGAGAATGCTGTTCAATCAGTGCTATGCACTGTCAATTACTAACTCTGGCACCCCAATGAAAGGTTTTTCCACATACAAAAACAGGTATGTCAGTTGATGTCTGATGGCACATCATAAGGGCGTCCATTGTTGTGTGTTCCAAAGCCTCATTCTTCTTCTTTGCTAGCTCACTGGCAACTACCAGCAACATGAATGTCTGTGTAACAACAGCAGGTAGCCTAGCAGTTAGAGGGTTGGGCT
The DNA here is from genome assembly GCF_021184085.1 of Oncorhynchus gorbuscha. Classification (NCBI taxonomy): domain Eukaryota; kingdom Metazoa; phylum Chordata; class Actinopteri; order Salmoniformes; family Salmonidae; genus Oncorhynchus; species Oncorhynchus gorbuscha. The sequence goes on along the minus strand of NC_060198.1, from coordinate 24,796,371 downwards.
AGTAACCGAAAAGTATCTGGTTTGAATATTTGAGCCAACAAGGTGAAAAAAATCTGTCGATGTGCCCTTGAGCAAGGCCCTTAACCCTAATTTGTTCCAGGGGCGCTGTACTACTATGGCTGATCCTGTAAAAACAACACATTTCACACATCTATGTGTCAATGCAACATATATATTTTGTATATACACAGCACCAGTCAAAAGTTCAAAAGTTTGGACTCACCTACTCATTCAAGGGTTTTTCTTTATTTGTACTATTTTCTACATTGGAGAATAATATCGAAGACATAAAACTATGAAATAAAACATGGAATCATGTAGTTACCAAAAAATAATTAAACAAATCAACATATATTTTATATTTGAGATTCTTCAAATAGCCACCCTTTGCCTTGATGACAGCTTTGCACACTCTTGGAATTCTCTCAACCAGCTTCATGATGTAGTCACCTGGAATGCATTTCAAATAACAGGTGTGCCTTCTTAAAAGTTCATTTGTGGAATTTATTTCCTTCCTAATGCATTTGAGCCAATCAGTTGTTTTGTGACAAGGTAGGGGTGGTATAGAGAAGATAGCCCTATTTGGTGAAAGACCAAGTCCATATTATGTCAAGAACAGCTCAAATAAGCAAAGATAAATAGTCCATCATGACTTTAAGACATGAAGGTGAATCCATCCTGACAATTTCAAGAACTTTGAAAGTTTCTTCAAGTGTAGTCGCAAAAACCATCAAGATGATGAAACTGGCTCTCATGAGGACCACCGCAAGAAAGGAGGACTCAGCATTACTTCCAAAATAAATGCTTCAGAGTTCAAGTAACAGACACATCTCAACATCAACTGTTCAGAGGAGACAGACCTTCATGGTCTAATTGCTGCAAAGAAACTACTAAATTAAACCAATAATAATAAGAGACTTGCTTGGGCCAAGAAACACGAACAATGGACATTAGACCAGGACACCAGGACATTTCTTTAACTAGGTAAGTCAGTTAAGAACAAATGATGGCCTAGGAACAGTGGGTTAACTGCCTGTTCAGGGGCAGAAAGACAGATTTGTACCTTGTCAGTTCGGGGGTTTGAACTTGCAACCTTCCAGTTACTAGTCCAACACTCTAACCACTAGGCTACCCTGCCGCCCCAATGGTTCTGAATCAGATGACCTGGCCTCCACAATCACCCTGACCTCAACTCAATTGAGATGGCTTGGACCACAGAGTGAAGGAAAAGCAGCCAACAAGTGCTCAGCATATGTGAGAACTCCTTCAAGACTGTTGAAAAAGCATTACTCATGAAGCTGGTTGAGAGAATCCTAAGAGTGTGCAAAGCTGTCATCAAGGCAAAGGGTGGCCACTTTGAATAACGTTTTTGGTTACTACACGATTCCATGTGTGTTATTTCATAGTTTTAATGTCTTCACTATGTTTCTACAATGTAGAAAATAGTACAAATAAAGAAAAACCCTTGAATCAGTAGGTGTGTCCATACTTTTGACTGGTACTGTATATATGGAATTTGAAGGGTGGTGTGTGGGTTGCTGTTTACATTGTGGGTTAAAAACTACACATATGGGAGAGTTATGGACATGCTGTGCAAACCAAAAGACAAAAAAACACCCACTTCCTACTTTGACTTTCACCAAATCAGCTCACCTCCCCTTCTTCACTGGTAGTGGTGGTTGTGTGTGTATGTTGTTGGGGGAGGTGCAAAGGAGGAGGTCAAGAGGTTAGGATAAGCAGGGGTTATATTGGGCGGGAATGCAGAAGTAGAAGAATAGGGTCTCACCACCTTTTGCCTGATGGAACACCAGACTGCTTTATAAAAAAAAAATAGAGCCACTAGTTAGGTTGGCTGCTATACCCTCAAAATACCATGGAATGATTAGGTTTTACCATCCTCAAAAAATAATGGTGGAATACCCTCAGAATATCAAGTCCCTGTGAATTTGCAACACAAACTTAATATTGTTTAGTTTTTAAAAAAAGAGTGAGACTCCCATTTCCAAGTTACAGTGCCGAACACACAACATATTTGTGGGGATAACTTTGTGGGTGGAAAGGAGACTTTGAGCAACATTGATGGAGCAATGGAGATGAAAGAAAGTACAACTGTATAGATCTAACATGGCAGCTAGTTTCTAACCTGAACTAACGTTAATCCTTGTCACTCCACCTGTCTTGAAAAGTGATGTACTCTCAACCCCTTTCTATGGACACTGCTGATTTCTCTGTATTCTCCATTTGATATCTGAGTGATACAGACACCTAAGGAGGGAACTAAAACCGAAGCTGCATGAAACATACTCAGTGGGTCAGCGACAAGGAAGGCTGTATGGAGTTCAGCAATCGTACAAGGTCTTACCGAGTTCCCACTCTTACACTGGTATAATGGCGTCAATGGTACACGAGTAATAATGTTTCCATTTAATTATGTTTCTGTTCAATGATTAAATGATGTCGGTGATATTCTATTTACCAAGATGTTCTCTATTTCTCTTGTTACATTTCATGAAAATATAGCTTCATAAGCTACAGCATAAACATTTGGGCTCACATAACATAAGAACTTTACACCACTGAGGTTAAGTATAAATACTTTAGTAGTTTTTTGGGGGTCTCTCTACTTTACTTTAGTATTAATATATATATTTTTTTACGACTAACTTTTACTCCACTACATTCCTAAAGAAAATATGTACTTTCTACTCCCATACATATTCCCTGACACACAAAGGAATGTAACAAATGTCTGCGCATTAGTTACATTTCGAATGCTCAGACAAAACAGCGATATGGTCCAATTCATGCACCTATCGATATAACATGTCATCCCTACTGCCTCTGATCTGGCGGACTCACTAGACACAAAGTGAGTGTTGGAGTGAGCCCCTGGCTGTCCGTAAATTTAAAAAAAACAAGAAAAGTGTGCCATCTGGTATGCTTATTTTAAGAAATTTGATGTACAGCATTTACTTTGATTTTTTTTACTCAAAAATTACTATTGAGTACTTTTTCCACGACTGAACTTAAGTACATTTTAAAACCAGATCGTTAATAATTCTACTCAAGTACTATTTTACTGGGTGACTCTCTTTTACTCGAGTCATTTTCTATTAAGGTATCTTTACTTTTACTCAAGTATGACAACTTAGTACTTTTTATTACCACTGCATAACCTCTGCATAAAACAGTTCAAAGTACCGTTTTCAGAGGCATCAAAACACAAGGTGATAGTAGTAATTAATGAAAATGAAGGGAAAGAAGATGCGATGAAGTTAACAAAGATAAGGTTTAGAAGAATGATAGAATAGTTTAGTTATGAGCAATTCCAGTAAAGTGATAGTTGTAATAATATCTATAATGTCGGGCCACTAAAAGCAGCGGTAGCGACCATATTGCTGTTTGCCTGAGCATTCGAAATATAACGTATACTTTTGGGGTGGCAGGTTGCCTAGTGGTTAGAGCATTGGGCCAGTGACCAAAAGGTATCTGGATCATGTCCCCAAGCTGACAAGGTAAAAATCTGTTGTCCTGCCCCTGAGCAGGGCAGTTAACCCACTGTTTCCCGGTAGGCCGTCATTGTAAATAAGAATTTGTTCTTAACTGACTTGCCTAGTTTAATAAAGGATCAAATGTAAAAATGGTTTACTACTGAGTTAAAAAAAAAAAAAAAACATAGCTCAAGAGAACTCCAATGCAATTTTCTCAATGAAGATGAGACTGCATGCCAACAACGACACTAGGCTACATTGCTGCTGCTCTACCAAAAGGCAATACCGGACGGCCGCCCAAAACTGTTCGGCAGTTTGTCTTCAGAGTTTGTTCTACACTTTTGTTTTAGTGGCATAATCGTAACAAGAGATTGATACCTAGAAGGAGAAAAGAGACGTGTAGTGAACATAGTGAATGAAGCATTATTGTAAATAGCCACGAGGGACTATTGTTGACATGCAAGATACAATCAAGAGCCGGAAGGTTAGTGGCATACTGCAAACATGGTATTACATTTTAGAATGTACAGTATTGTGTGCAATTTAGGCGGAACACCTGAGGGGAGAACACATTGATTCTGCATCTATCCAATATTGTCACAGAACACATCATCTTGTATTTATTGTTTCCACCTTTGGAGAAGATACATGAAACATCCAATGAGAATGTGCCATATCTACCATCAGAGTGATGGCTGTTTATGATACCAGTAGGTTGACTGACTGACTTTGGAGGTGGAGTGTTTGCATGATGGCATTGCCTACACAGCCAAAATATTCCAAGATAAAAAGAAAACTTCATTCGTACCGCCTTACTGGCATTGTAACCCTGGATTTTCATATACGCTCTCAACTACAATAGATACATACGACTAAGGATTCCAAAGGTAGTTTAGACAGTGCTTGACTGTAGACATCCGGTCTATGTCTGTGAATTGGTTCGATCTGCACAAGGTATTGAGGATGATCATCTCTCTCAGTTGGCATCACAGTCTTGGGCTATATCCCAAATATTCCCACATAGTGCACTACTTTTGACCAGAGCCATATAGGTCCTGGCCAAAATTAGTGTCCTGTATAGGGAATAGGGTGCCATTTAGGATGGAATAGGGTGCCATTCTGCTGCCTGCATAGATATGACATAATCTGTTATATTGAGGAACCCCATCCTAATCTAGATGTACTTATCTCAGGGGACAGTTGGACTCGTTAAAAGTCCTAAAGTGTGCTACCTTTTCAGAGGCTTGTATAGGATATCAGTGGGTCAGAGTGCTGTTTGTTAAGTGTTGTTTCTTGTTTGTGTTTTCCTTCTTGTTGTAAGTCACTCTTACTTCTGAGGTTGTGTGGTACTACACACTTCCTAAAGTAAAGGTTGGCGACATGAATGTAATATGAATACATGGTAGTGTGCTTTCAACAACATTTCTAGTGCAGTTTACATTTCCAAGCTGACTTACCTTTCTACGCATTTAGGGAATTACAGGGTTAAGTGAGAATGTAGCCAGATTTAGTACATGACATTTTTTCCCCCCCGAATTGAATGTAACACAATAAATCAAATCAAACTGGAAGTGAGAATACTGTTCTAAAAAGTAACCAGCTTTAAAGTTTTGAACCAAACTTGTAATGTTACAAAGTAGTTATAGCTAAAAGGGTATACATTCCTGTTCTTCAATAAGCCGGAAACAGGCATGGGTGTATAAACACAATTGCTCAAAAGTTTGTCTTACTTGATACAGCATTTGTGGAACTAAAACATAAAACGATATACTACCGGTCAAAAGTTTTAGAACACCTACTCATTCAAGGGTTTTCATTCAAGGGAGTTCCCACATATGCTGAGCACTTGTTGGCTGCTTTTCCTTCACTCTGCGGTCCAACTCATCCCAAACCATCTCAATTTGGTTGAGGTCAGGGGATTGTGGAGGCCATGTCATCTTATGCAGCACTTCACCACTCACCTTCTTGGTAAAATCGCCCTTACACAGACTGGAGGTGTGCTGAGTCATTGTCTTGTTGAAAAACAAATGATAGTCCGACTAAGCCCAAACCAGATGGGATGGCATATCGCTGCAGAATGCTGTGGTACCCATGCTGGTGCGCGTTGAATTCTAAATAAATCACAGACAGTGTCACCAGCAAAGCACCCCCACACCATTACACCTCATCCTCCATGCTTTACGGTGGGAAATACACATGCGGGGATCATCCGTTCACCCACACTGCGTCTCACAAATACACAGCGGCTGGAACCAATAATCTCCAATTTGGACTCCAGAGCAAAGGACAAATTTCCACTGGTCTTATGTCCATTGCTCATGTTTCTTGGCCCAAGCAAGTCTCTTCTTCTTATTGGTGTCCTTTAGTAGTGGTTTCTTTGCAGCAATTCAAACATGAAGGTCTGATTCACACAGTCTCCTCTGAACAGTTGATGTTGAGATGTGTCTGTTACTTGAACTCTGTGAAGCATGCATTTGGGCTGCAATTTCTTAGGCTGGTAACTCTAATGAACGTATCCTCTGCAGCAGAGGTAACTCTGAGTCTTCCATTCTGTGGCGGTCCTCATGAGAGACAGTTTCAACATAGCACTTGATGGTTTTTGCAACTGCACTTTAAGAAACTTACAAAGTTCTTGAAATGTTCTGCATTGACTGACCTTCATGTTTAAAAGTAAATATGGACTGTTTGTCTTTGATTATTTGAGCTGTTCTTGCCATAATATGGACTTGGTCTTTTACCAAATGGGGCTATCTTCTATACCTTGTCACAACACAACTGATTGGTTCAAACGCATTAAGAAGGAAAGAAATTCCATAACTTAACTTTTAAGAAGGTACACCTGTTAATTAATTGCATTCCAGGTGGCTACCTCATGAAGCTGGTTGAGAGAATACCAAGAGTGTGCAAAGCTGTCATCAAGGCAAAGGGTGGCAATTTAAATGTCTTCAGTATTATTTTAAGATGTAGAAAATAGTAAAAAATAAAGAAACACCCTTGAATGAGTAGGTGTTCTAAAACCTTTGACTGGTAGTGTATGTATTTTGCAATGCACATATTTAGGCAAATAAGTGCAAGAAGTTCACAGTAAATTCAGACAGAAGTTGAAAAGCAATAACAACATCAACATTATGAAGGTAAAGCTTCCTGCTTGACACATTGATTCGTGGCTATAAAACATTTACAACTAAATTTTTGTGAAAACGTTTAAGTCAACCTCAATTTCATGACAGGAAAAACTGTAAAAACTCCAAAACCATTTCAGTCAATTTGGCCCATGTTTGTAACAAAAATACAGAAAAACAAATACTTATTTATGATAATTCTGTTAATTTCAGAAAGAAAAAAAACTTTGGCAGATAAACAGTTACTAAAAATGTTTTTTGAAACATTAAGGGATGTATTTTGTAATTGAATTTTATTCAAAATAATCATGTTCGAGACTTTATAGGTTATATACTGGATATTACTATTCACCAAATAAATTCTTACATAATTTATAAATATCAAAACATTATTTGAGGTCATTGTTTTCTCTATGAGAGATGTTAGTCAGTGATCAAAACATTGTTATAATGATCTTTTAGGAAGAAAGACAAGTTAGAAATTAATACGTTTGCTCAAAGGCTACGAAACAGGTTACGAAACAGACCCGCGCCCAAATAAAGTATATGAAACGTTTAAAAAAATGTACTTATCGAAAATCTTAGTAATTCTTACCATTAACTTGTTCAGAAATGGCTCATGTGTCGCTCTCTGATACGATAGTTTCTGTTGTTTCAGTCAATGCTCAAAATGGAGAGAGTGAAAGAGGGAGGGGAGGGGAGGGGGGCGAAGTTATTTCCGAGGAGAAAAGCGCCAACAGGAACGGAAAAAAATATACGGCTGAAGAGGATACTGAGTTATTCCAGGAACGAATATTAAAATAAATAAACAGTGTTCAGTTGTTTAAAAAAAATATCCCCACGTTTTAGGTAGGCTAATTGCAATAGCTACTTTCAATCAATTTTGAACTTTCTGAAATATTTAATTGAAAATCACAAATAGTTTTGATTTAGGATATTAGTGCATGTGATTTTGATTGCTACTTCATCAATAACTTAGTGTTGGTTTGTCATAGTAACTAGCAATATCAGTACATCTGCCCAAGATTTCGTTCACTAATCAATTGCTACAGAAGACCTGTGAGAGAACATAAAACAGTTCTTTGTTCAGCAGAATGATTGATTAAGAGGTGGTCCTAGACGTTTCACCCACCAAGATTGTTCTGCTCGAAGCTACTCCCACCAAGTGGACACGTTGAGATAACGCATCGCATGTGCACATACATGAACTAAAATGGTTCATGTATGTTCCCACCATGAACATGAGTTTTTATGTTGTATTATCCTTCATTAAACTGTAATCCGCTAACAGGCCTGTAAGGGAAATTATAAAATAATCATAGAATCCTACACTTTATTTTCAAATTAAGATTATTATTTTTTTTATACTGAATGCAGGGTACTGCAGCGAAGTAAACATTTTAAATACAATAACCTACCAAACAATATCAAATCAAATATATAAAATGCATGCACATATAGGCTACATTGTTAAATATGCTGGCTAAAGCCAAACTAGGATTTCTTCAGCATGTCGAAGCAGCCTGTATTTTATCAAACATGACAAGAGGCATGCCTGGTGACTGCAATGATGTTAGTTTATTTTCACGTGAACATTTGACAACAAATTTAAAGAATGAACTGTAGTGAACTAAATACCTTTGTCTTTTTAAATGTTAAATGTCTTCAATTTGTTAGAAGCTATTATGCAGAATATTGTTTGAGTCGTCGTTAATTATTGTGTAATAAAATTGTTAACTCGTGTTTTGGAGCGATAGAACAATTCTTCGGATTTCTCATCAAAAGTTCTACTGAAAGCACAAACGAAAAGCTCTCGAAAAGACATATAATTACAAATCAACGCTCACCTTAAACGAAATCAGACTGTCACAATGGCAAAACATCATATGAAATAGCTTTCCAGGTGTAAATGTGAACATGTCATTGAATACACCTTTGTTTTCCATGATTTTCTATTGTATAAATTGTGTAGTAATAATAATGATAATAATATGAAAAATAGAATACAAATAATATGAATTATATAGGTTTACAATAGACATCTGAATGGGTGTCAAGGCTGCCTACTAACTTAACGATTAATGTTTGCAGTAAATATTCCGTTTAAAATTCAACACACTTGACATATGAATAATTACAAAACCTCTCCAGAGACTTGATCAGTTACTACATCTAAAAAAACAACTAACTATATGGAGCATATAGTTAGTTGTTTTTTTTCGATGTAGTAACGGATCAAGTCTCTTGAGACGTTTTGTAATAATTCATATGTCAAGTGTGTTGAATTTTAAACGGAATATTTACCTCGAAGTTATGCTTTGGAAAACCATCAGTCATATTGAATCTTGTACAATTTCGAAATGACAAAAACATACTGGCTCCCTGTATTAAAAATGACTAAATTATTTCAATAGTTTGTATTTCATACCAATTCTCTAAATTGTTGTCGGTTGGGATGCAGGTACCTGTTGAGTTGAAAGAAAGCGTGTCCCGCCCATCTCAATCATAGGCTGTGTTTGAGGGAGGGTCGATAGAATGAAGCTATTTGGACCGTCAGATAGTAAGTAGGAGCGTTTACTAAATCAACATTGGGAATATTGAACAAGAATACTCTATAAAACGTATGTCAAAAAGTCGTTTTAAAATGAAAAAATGATATAGGCCTTATAGAACAATAGCAAAATATTATTCGTCGACGAGACAACTGGAGAGAATTGTCTCACTTTAAGCTGTCACCAACTAATGTCCCCGCTGAAGATAGTAGCATATAAATCACAAATGTTTCATCATGAAGTTGTGGCTTTCTATATAGTTTCATCAATAATTGAGATCAATAGTCCTATGTTTTTCTCTCAATTAAATGTTTTCACCCTCTTTTAAACTGTTAATATAACTACAAAGACAAACATAATTAGAATGAATCAATAAATTAAATCAATTAAATCTGTCAAACCCTTACAAATTAAAGCCTTACTGCCTGTGCCTGACAAGCACATAACATTGCCGAAAGTCTGAGAAAGAAAATGATACATCCATAAAATGTAATAGTCCAAAGCAGGTTACCCTCAGAATAGCCAACATTTCAACATTGTTCCAGTAGTCCCTTATCTCACATGATGGAATGCTCTTATTTTTGTCAAGTAAGTCTCACATGTAGCATAGATGAATGTAATTCCTGTGTATTGATATACCAAGGGAAGTTAAAGAGTGGTGTGATTTAGGTTTAGCACTGTCAGGGGGTTCTGTCGGATAAACACTCCAAACAGCCTACCCGACCGCTCGGAGGTGTCAACATGGTCCTAAAGCACACCGCAGCCACGTGTTGTATCATATTGCAATGGTAAAACTGGGGGGGATGATTGGCAACCTTGATAAAGATTAGAAAAAAAAGACTGCATAAAATAAACCGAGCCACTGTATTTTGTATGCAAAAAAAGAGATATGTTAGCTTATACTAATACAATTGCTCAGATAAAGAGATTATGTTTAACAAGTAATACTGTTTTCAGTTCCATTCAATACCTCACCTTGCAAGGACAACGGCACTGAGCCTTTAAAACAATGTTTTATAAGATGAGAGAACACATTGAGCGAATCTTTCCAGATCATTGATATCCTTCTTCTGCTCATATGGACTGCCCTCTTTAATTCACACACGTTTACAATGGTGTTCAACTCCGGAGACTAAGATGGCCATGGCACAATTAAGATTTTGTAGTCAATTAACAATTGATTTGTGGATTTTGTGTGTTTGGGGTTATTGTTTTGCTGGAAGAGCCACTTGCGGCCAAGTTTCAGTCTCCTAGCAAAGGCACTCTTGCCTGACGACTCAAACTGATTTCTTCCGCTGCTTTATGATTGCGAAACATTTGTGGGCGTGGCTAGGCGTTTGCCCAG